>NC_143015.1:19484248-19731748 GCF_055824585.1 Amblyomma mixtum
ACCTTATCTATGGTTGTAAATATTTCAGGTCACTTATTTAAAAATTTAAAAGCTACCATCTTGGAATCTGGGTTTTCATCGCACTACGACCGAGAAATCAGAGAATGATTTTTAATCCACAAGTTTGGAGCCAGTTCGTCAGGTACAAATGAAGGTGTAGGTAAGCTTCAAACGAATATATGGGAAGACCCTGTCGTTTAATTCATCTGCATTACCTAGAGCAATAAAACTCTGGAATGATCTTCCTAACAACATAATCTCTTTCATTGATCCTGGTGAGTTTAAAAAACATCTATGTATACATTTATTCCCATAGTGATGTTCGAAATGTACGACAGTTTCATTTGTTCTTAACGTTGTTTTCCTATTTACCACTTCTGTTGCCCCTGGTTGTTTTCTTTTTTCTCATGTTCGTGTTTCGCTTTTTTTTCTTCTATTTTCGTGTCTGATGTTATTTTAACTCCGTTTTGTATAAATTTCGTGTTCCTTTCTTGTATTTGACTTGTACCGAGTTCTTGTACCGATATTACGGTTTTTTCCATCTGTATATACCTTTTTTTCGATTTGCCCCCCTTACCCAATGCTCTTCGGGGCCTGTGAGGTACTAGTAAATACATAAATAATTGCCTTTCTTAATCGGCCCATTTTTCTGACCGAGTTCTCGACCACAGAGGGAACGGAACTTTTATTTTTATTTCTTTTTATAAAATCTGTTGTACGTGACTAGGCAATATACTTTCATTGGGATCGCATGCCACTGTGAATGATTGCCTATTCGTGTGATACGCATACGCATAGCGTCCAGAATGAAGCTTCGCACCATTTTCTTTTCTTTTTTTACACCACTTCCTTTTCTCACGTGTGCGCTCCGCATTATTCGGCACCTAGGAAGCTCGACAAGTGTCTATGTGTTCTTGGTATTTTAGATGACCCTTGATTCATAACTCAGTCGATTTTGTGACAGCATGATTTCGTCCGATTTTCGCTTTTTGATATTCATCATCATTGGTGAGATAGTGATAACGTCCTATTTTAAATTTAAGCAACTTTAAGAAACACCAACAAAAGTAATTGTTTCTTCACCACGTCTGTATTCTATAAATATTATTGCCAGGAACTTTGTCTGCATTTATGTAATCTTTAATTAAACACAAGAAGAACTGTTCAAACATTCGCTTTTTTATAACATTAAGGAGCTCGTCTCGTGGAAATCCAGTGTTGTTCATTGTGAGCAAAAAATGCACGAGAACTCGCCAGAGAAGCGGCCTAGGAGGCAGGTGGCCCACCTATGTCACGTGACCATGCGGCACTATCAGAACCTGCGCATCGGATTGCGAGCAAACTGTTCATCGCTGCAGGTGGCAGCTAAAACAATGATTGGTCGCTCCGAAGGAGCAACCTGGGTCCTACAGCTTCCAGCGGTGGCAGCACCTGCTATCCCAGATCTGTGCCGCATCACTTAACCGCTGCACAACTGCGGAAGAGTGGTTTGCGGACTCCCAGGGATCTGTGAGTGTAATGTAGACAATGACCAATTTTGCATATCTGGGAATGAACTCATCCGCTGCCGCGTCATACACTTAAGTGAGCTTAAGTGCTCCCTGAATTTCCTAAAGCGCACACTCGGTAAACCGGTCACAGTCCTATGTGAACATTGCGTTTTTACGTAACATGTATGTTTAGGTAATTGTCCAGCTTTTAAATATCAGTTATTTACGCTGCTACGTAAACTCATATTCGTTTTCCCGGATCCCTACAGTGTAGCGGCTTAAAATGCACTATTTACTATGCGGACTACAATGCACTACAATACTGGCCTACAGTGCACTATTCGGCCTCACAGTGCAGCTGAATGGTGCAGAGGAAGTAAGTTGTGAGTGCGAGCAGCCCCTGCTGTGCATCTTTCGCTCACTGTAACACGCAGAAATGAGATAATGTTACGGGGAAGCTATCAACAGGACACGCAACATTGTGAGCGTTGGCTGTGCCCTAGCAGCTGAATGTATTCTGCCATCATCGTTTCTGACGTTTCTGTTTTCTCCTTCCCCACTCCCGCTTGAGCAGCAGGCCACACACATCTCGAGCCGAACTCCCACCCTTAAGCGAATTCAAGATTTCTCTCACACAGTGAGCATTGCGTGCGTGCTCAAAGTAGTTAACCTCCGATTTCGAAAGAAAAAGCCTTTGAAAACCGAACCCGTTCTTTCCAAGTAAAATGCTGTAGTGCTGACCACGCGTTATTTCTTTCTACGTTTCGGTCTTTCTCTTTTTCATTCTCTCCCACTTTGTGAATAATTTTTTCAACCTCAGTTTTTTTTTCGCTTTCTTTTCACGCGTTCCGCTTACTAATTACGCTTTTTTGCGTTTCATGATTAGCCACCCCGAGTACGTAGCCTCCGCAGCCACGTTCTCAGAGCCGCTGACAGTGCTGACGGAGGACCCGCGTTTGACGAGATTCGGCTGATTTGATATTAAGCCGAAGTTCGCCCTTTTCGCAGCAGGCTACGCGTGCGAGCTGGCCTAATATCAAACTGTGTTTGCTGACTCCTGCCTCCCTGCGCACATTTTTGGCCCTGCACTTAGTATTTCTTCCTATTTTCTCCCTGCCCTCGTTGGAGCTCATCATTCGCGTTCTCCTTTTCCGGAATGCCGAGCAGTGCGGCAGAGCCCGACTCCGCGCAGGTTGTATGTGACCGGGAAGGGGGGGCTCGGGTCCTGGCGCGACTCATATCCTGCCCGGCTTTGCGCAATCAACCTGCGTCGGCGGAAGGTGCCCGCTCGGCACGCACTGCACGCTCGGCCGAGAGACGGAAAACGGCGCCATGATGAGACAAGAAGCAAACATCGGGAAAATCTCTTCGGCAGGAAGACGCTCGTCTCGACGCGGATTCTTAATTGGGTGCATGGCGGTGAGAACTGAAACTTAGGCGCAGACGATTCCGGGCTTCGGCCCCGAAGACAAGTGACACTGAGGAGCAGTACACAAAGGTTTGTTCTTAGTAAAAATAGATTCCGCGGCTGCTCAGCTGGCTCTCTTAACTTCCTTAAGGCAGCAGAAAAGGCGCATTTACTGCCAGAAAAAAAAATGATTAAAACTGTATTTAAGCACCGTAGTTTGCCTAAGAAAACGGCTCGGGCTGGCGATGCTCGTATTTAATTTTTGACCTTTTCTAGGTCATGAAAGTTTCGTTTTCTGTGAAAGTCGCCCCTTTGTCTATATCACGGTGGCGTTTATCGATAGATGTTTACATCAATTTGGCCTTACGATTACTTACCCAGAATGAATTTCACGGATGTTATGTATTGTGATCGTTCTAACACGTAAATTATCTGCAATGACACATTATGCGTTTTGTTAGAATAAGCAGCAGCAGTTGCGGCCAGGACTCGTTGGTGTTTGGCTGCTGTGGTGTACGCGAAAATAAGCTAGCTCCTCGCGTGATAATCATAAGTACTTATTTATTTATTTATTTATTCTCAGGGCCGAAGCATTACAGAGAGGAGTGGGTGATGCACAACAAAATCAGAATAGGTAACGCAGCACTACAATATAAAATCAATTACAGCATTCTTAAACAAGTCAGCGTTTGTAATGGAGGCGATGGAAGCGGGAAGGTGGTTCCATTTCTTAGCAGCATTGGGGATAAAAGAGGCGAAGTGCGACTTCTTATGCGCGAAATCCGTGCAACTTTATCATGTAGAGTGGCACGAACTAGGACATTTGAAAACAGAGCTCCTTCAAATGGCACCTACGCAGCAGGGTGGAAGCAGGCTTACGAACGACCACCTTTTGTATCCCTGCACACAACTTCTTCCGCATGCTCTCTGCCCACATCTCATACACATCAAAGGAAAGAGCGATGGGAAGGATGGTCCCGGGGAAGGAGCGAACAGGAAAAGCGAGCAGCCGACGGAGCCGCAGCAGCCCGAGCTTTTTGGCGAGCACATAACGAATCAAGCGGGGAACTCCGCGTTGCCGTCGTGCCCATCGATCTGAGCGAATTACGAGGACACGGGAGTCATAAATCAAGGATGCTGTGATCGCGGTGAAATATGACCCCTCCCGGCCCTTCCCTGGCTTCCTGCCGCCGTGCCCTTCGGTGCCGAGACGAAAGGAAACGTGTAGTTCGGGAAACCAGAGGCCTTGTCGGCCATCGCTAAGCGGTCTTAATAGAAGCGAGGAGGAAGGGAGCTGCTCGCATTTACATCTTCCTCCCGAGGAGCTTATTTTCCGAAATGACCTCATTGCAGGAGCTCGCATACATCATTCTTTGCCTCATTCGGTGGTACTGGTTGTAATGCTTCTTCGGCCGCGGAACAAAATGGAAGCATATGCTCATTCAGAGATTCCGCCCACACGAGAACGAAGCAAGACCCTTGGTTAGATAATGAGTAGCAACCCGCTTGCAGATGGATAGTGAGAGTTGTCACCGAGCTTATTGCGCCCTGTATGTCTCAGTGAAATCCATTCCTTTCGTCGTGCCGAGCTTGCTGTCGCGCTGTGTCATGGATTCTCTGCAGCTGCCGTTTACTTATTCCCACCTTTTAAAAACCGACTACCACTGGGCTGCATCTGCGGTCCCACATGATTTGGACCTTGAAGTGGCCTTGTGCAGTCTACATGAGGATTCTTAACGTGCTCGATCACTTTCGTGTATCTGCTGAAGCTCCCGGAATTCTAATACCTACTCACTTGCCCTTAAGGCATACAAGAAGGAGCGTGAAATAAAAGCGGAAATCGTCCTAATCATACCTTATAAAGAAAAAAAAAGCCAGACAAAGACTCAGGCGGGGCGCAGAATGGCAAGAAAGCACGATTGTTTGTCTCAAAACGTGGGCTCCTAGGGGAGGAATACGCAACCGAGGACTACAGTGAGAGAAGGTGCCAGATGAGAGAAGATAGTTTCCTTGGTTTGGATGGATGAGGCTACAAGGTTTATGAAGGAAAAATTTATAATGGCCTGTTTGGACAGACTGCGTGTCTTTTAATGGCAAATGCTTTCCTTTGACCTAAAGCGGAATTCAAGCCAGCAGGGGTTAAAAAAAGAGAAATACATTTACCGCAAATGACGGCAATTTCCACAAGCAAGCTGCTATTTTGGTACTATTTTGGAGCGCGGATATATAAGGTTATGCTAGAGCGCTATTACTTGCGAATAGTTATCACGCAGCCCTTTTCAAGCGTGACGTCACAGGTTTGACTCGAGAGGCAGGAAAACATTTAAATGCGATTTTCTTTGCTGTATATTTCATGTGGTTTATTTCTAACATATTCTTGGGGGTCCTCAGGCGAAAATATGTTGAGAAACAGCTTGAGAGTGCCTAGAGCCCGTAAAGGCATCATCAGCGTGCAGAATACCATAGTGAAAATGGCAGGTCTCACAAAAATTACTCACAATTTAGTACACATGTCAGACATTTTTTATTGCACACTCAAAAATAGTCGCGAACTGCTATGTTTTGTGTTTTCGCGAAAGTTTTGTGTTTTTTTTAAGAGAATACCATTGTCGTAAGCAAAACAAACAAAAGATGACAAGTAGTACTGAGAGAAAACATAAGCAGAGAATAATCATTAATCAGGTAACTTTTTGTGCAGAAATCTAACGTAGAAAAGCATTTTAAGGGCCGTAATCAGACGGTCACGCATGCTTCGCGAATTTGTTTTCAGGTCGCAGTGGTCAAATCAACACCTTGTGGAAGTTTATTTAGTAAAAGAGGCAGTTTGTTTTTAAGGACTGTAACATGTAGGCAGTCCGTCTCTAAGGCACTAACCACTTAACCTCACTGTGCGTACGAGAATCGCCAGTATAGATCGTTAGGTTCGATATGAAATTAAAAACTTGTTGAAATATATCATTTGAGAACCGGAAAGAATAAATAAGTCGGAACTCATAATTTTTAACTCTTACTATTCGGTATCGGGAAAAACATTCCTAAGAAGGATAGTGGTAAGGTACTTAGGGAATGCAACGGAATGCTTTTTTATAGAATTAAAATGCTGTTAATGTTTCCCACTGTGGTGGTGCCCCACACCAAGGCACGATAGTTACTATGCGACGAGAATAAAGAGTGTTAGAATTGTAATTTCGCTTCCTCGGGAAGAAAATGGCGCCATCGCGATAGCCCCCCAGTGGCTGACGAAATTGATTTGGAAAGGAACTCAATGTGGTGCGTCCACGTCAAATGACTCGAAAATGTTACCCCAAGGACATTGCGTTAGTTAACTATTTCAGTGGGTGTGTCACCAAGTAGTATTCTCTGGTGGACACGGGCCTGTTTGGTTCAGGCCCAAACAAGATTACTTGAGATTTATTGTTATTTTATTGGTATTCATTGTTGTTTATTTTTGGGGCATTGCGTACGGACCAATCTAAAAGTTAACATAGTGCCCGCTCCCCTTTCGCAACCACCTCATTGATGTCGCTGAGGAGATAAAAAGCCTGGTGTCACATCTCTAAAGAATGAATGAAGCGTCGATGTTTCGGTGAACAAAGTAATTAACGTATGTGTTAAATAGAAAGGGTCTTAGCACCCTACCCTCAGAGACCCCGAACGATATTAACCTTTAAGACGATAAGTTATTCCCTATAGAAACATACTGTGACTGATGATGAAGGTACGACTCAAAAGTGAAAGAACTACGCCACGATACCATAAGCGCGAAGTTTGGTAAGTAATAAATTATGGTTTTAGAAGTCAAATGACTTACTGTGATCATAATTATGCCCAGAGTAAGGTTTTAATGCCCAAATTTTTCACTATGAACTCTTCTTGCGTAAGAAATGCAGTTTCCGTTGATTATCCTTCAGAAACCTCGTGTTCACAATCTGTGAGAATGTTATGCTTTGAAAAGAAATTAATAATACCCGTAAGTATTTTTTTCTGAATACATCGAAAAAAGAAGTACAGAAATGGGCCTCTAATTATTTATGTCGTTTTTTTCTCCACTTTTAAAGATAAAGGAGACTGTTGCCGTGTTGACCTTACTAGTGAATGAACCGGGTTTTAAAGCTACATTAAACATGTGCTCAAAGTACGCTGCAATAACGCCGATTATGGTTTTCACGGGTCTCGTTTGAATATCGTCAATGTCAGTAGAGTTGCTCTATTTAAATGTGTAAATGTCCGGCAAATTTCCGTTTGATCTGTTGGTGCAAACAATATTGTATCCCGATATTGACATTTCAGTGCTATGTCAGGCTGAATATGTGTTACCCGTACCATATTCACGAAGTGTGCATTTAGTAGTTCTGCCAAGGAAGTGTCTGAGAGAACTTTGCTGTTTACTGTTACTGTGCTGTTTAGGTTACTTTTTACATCTTGGCTGTCTAGTGATCGGTTAAGAACTTTCCAAACATTATCTGGAAGCGTCTTAGACGTAACGGAAAACAGATTGTTTTAATAGGATTCTTCGCCCACCTTAACTCAGTATTTAATTTCTTTCGAAACCTTTGCCGGCTCCCTTGATTGTAGGGACGGTTGGAGTAAAACATTTTTTTCGGCAGCCACGCTTAAATTTTCCAGCCTCAACCATGGATTTCTGACCTTATTTTGTGCCTGAAGGGCTTCAAAGGAAACTGCCTATTACAGATGGCGGCAAATAAGGAGAAAAATTCAGTCTACGCATCGGAGGCGCATGTCTTTGTCTAAAAAACGGAAGACCCGTCAGCATTTATAGTAGATCCACGAATATCAGCCATGTTTTTAGCAGATAACCACCCATATACCTGATTAGTGTGACACGTTTTTTTGAGGGGAACAGAATTGAAATAATCCATAAATTTTGGACAATAGTTGCTGATGTAGTAACTTATTCTGCCAGCCAAATAAACGTGAGTTTTTGAATTGAAAATAAAAAGATCTAGGAGCGACTGACTAGCTGGTGTTATACGAGTAGGTTTCGATATAACGTTAGAAAAGCCGGAAGATTGAAATTTTGTTTCAAGCTCACGGACATGAGAACTACAGCAGAGTGGGTGCATGGTTAAATCACCACCATGGGTCAAGCGATGCCAATTTAAAGCAGCAGACTCTAGGATCTCTTTCAAGTACTATAAAAAACGTTTTGGTTATCGAAGGGAGGGTGATAAATGACTTAAATCAAAGCATTGTATCGTCTTGCATTTCTTCGTCCTTGTCCTAGGAGTGGGCTGTGTTTTTCCCCAAAATGAACTACCAACTAGCCCGCTCTTCCACCACTGCATGCAATCAGTTTTGTTATTCTGTAACTACAGTACTTCATAATGTCACGTTGCAGTGACGGCAGTCCAGCGGTCAGTAGGACACCAACAAGACTTGGAAACGAAGCTCTTTATTTGGGCTGAATTGCACCCGCAAAAGAACTGAATCACTCGGCGGTGGCGAAAGCAACAAACGTGCTCGTCAGTCGTGGAACTACGAATGCCCGCCGCTCGTGGCATCGCTCAATTTAAAGCCAGCAAGGAAACTTCAAGATAATCGGTCAAGATCACCTACAGTAATCTAGAAAAACGTAGGTGCAGCTCTTCATGGCTGTGATTAATTGAGATTAGTCCGATCGCTTCTCGCGTCACAAACAAAAATGATAACACCCCTTTCCTGCCGCCTTGAACGCGAACGAACGGACACTACAGTGAAACGTGGCAATAATCTGGTGTGACACATCTGAACTCGGCACACTTCGCAAGTAATTTCGTGTTTTACATAAATCGGCACTCCCCCAGCGCGCGTGTTTGGTAGGTTTTGAATATACAGTACATTTACGCTCACATTCACGTTTTGCTGCCGGGCGAACGATTACACAGCCGGAAAGACGCATGCAGGGAGTGTCCGAAAAGTGGTGTGAGTGAGTATACTGTGAAGCGCCTATGCGTCGCAGCGCGCTAGGACTGGCTTATATTGGTGAGGGGGGAAGTTAGCTTACGCGCGGGCGGTATTTCAGTCGTCTGCGACCAACTGGAGGGAATAGAAAGGCTTTGCCATGAAGCTGATTGTCATCTTCTGTGCAAGCTCTAATGCAGCACTCGGTGGAACAAAGTGTTTGCATCAGTTTTTGCGTGAAACTTTGCATGTACGCAGTGCAAACTTTTCCTAAGATACATACAGCCCTTGTAATTGTTTCTCGGAACGTCGTCTACCGGTGACACACACAGCCTTTTTAGAAGGTCATGAAGAGGTCAGCAATGTAGCCAGCGCTGGTCTACCGCCAGAGACCATTACCGACGAAAATATGACGTCTGAGAGGAATCCTCCGCCTTAAGACGATCATTTTAGTGTCCGTTTAGTGCCCCAGAAAATAAACATTCTAAAAATACCGTTAAAAAGATTTAGACGAACAATTTGTGATGAGAAAAGTGTGCGCGAATATTCTGCCTAAAGTGCTAACGGGCGACCAAAAATCGCAGCGAGTTCAAACTTGCGAGGAACTGCGGAACTGGGGGAAACAGACCCTCATTTTTAGTAAATGTCATCATAGGTGACAAGTCTCGGCTGTTTGAATACCTGTACGCCCCGGAAACATGCAGCAGCGAAACATGCAGCATCCAAAACAGCGAAGTGCTAAGTGGAAAAACCTAGACATCTACTCGCTTTAACAAGGCCAGAAAGTGGAAATCTAAGTTTAAGACCATCCTCGTCGTGTTCGCTAACATGAGTAGGCTCGTTCACCATTCGTTTGTAGCTTATGGTAACTCCTAGCAACTCAAAATTGTAAGTGTAACTGCTCAAGACACTGCAACGAAGGGTTTACCGCGTTCGGCCTGATCGGGCGATTAGAAACTTCACCATGACAGCATGCAAGCGCACACCACCTTCCTCGTGACTCACTTCCTGGATGATTCCAAAATGCCAGAGGCTCCCTATACCTGTACGTCCCGGAAACATGCAGCAGCGAAACATGCAGCATCCAAAACAGCGAAGTGCTGAGTGGGAAAACCTAGACATCTACTCGCTTTAACAAGCTCAGAAAGTGGAAATCTAAGTTTAAGACCATCCTCGTTGTGTTCGCTATTATTTTAATCCCTTTGGTAATTTTTGGTGGGCTTACGATCCACGGTCCAAGAGAGCGCTACTACCTTACGACTCTTCTCACTCGAAGCTCATTAAGCGAGGCATAGCAGCCACTTGTCTCAGGTCGGCACTCCTCAAGTCATGTCCGCACAAAGTTCGTAGTAGTTTTGACAACCAGGTTCAAAGACATAAAGAAGCAGGCTTTCCTGGCGATGTTCTTGTGGCTGTGGCAGAAACTCTAAAGAAAAAGTTACACAAAGAAAGAGAACACATCCAGTTATCTAAGATAAATGTACCGGAACAACAGAAAAGGAAGTTTGAAGTTATGCCCTATGTACACAGGCTCTCGCACAACTTGAAGAGAGTATCAGCAAAATTTGGTATTGATGTGGTATTTTCAGCGCCCCTAAAGCTTGCAAAGCTTTGCACTCTGGCAGATCATGAGGGCGTCAAGAATTCAGGGTGTAGCACAAAACACAAGAAGCCGCACGTCTCATACGCCATAGATATTGTTTATCAGATCCCTCTCCGCTGCGGAAATGTGTACATTGGGCAGGCGGGCAGATGCCTAAACGTGAGGCTGAGTGAACATGCATCTTCGCTTCGTCAGCAAACTGATGAGCACTTGCCAAAGGATTGCAAGAGCTGCCCAGGTTGCTTTCAGTCTTTGAACCGCACGAAGATCTTAGGAAGGGGTAAAGATCAATTGGCGAGGGAAATCTTGGAAGCTCATGAAATATCACAACGCAGTAGTGACAGGTGCATTAGCACACCATCTATTTACCTGATGGAAAAAGAAAGAAAGTTTCTAAGACACACTTAATGTTTGTACAACAGTCTTCATGAGCGGTGGCTATTCCTCCCCTTTTTCTTCTCTTCTTCTTTAACCGCATTTTTCTAGATTATCAAAGTTTTGCCATTCTTTCAAGTTTGCGCATGCGTGTCTTTGCTCGAGAAGGGATGTCTCTTTCGTTGATCGATTTCATTCAGTTGTAAGTTGTAGCTCTGTCCTGTTCTCATCTTTCTATGTCCTGTTTCAACGCTACGTTTTCTCGTTCAGATTAAAATCAAAGAGCCTTGCACCAAGGCTCTCAAGGACACTCCTGAGAAGGCCTACTGTGACACCTTCCATGCCTGGAAATCCCACTGGAAGCATTGCATCGACGCAAGAGGAGCCTATTTGGAAACATTCGATCGTGTTGTACCGATCAAATCAGTATTTTGTTTTAGTGGACTTACTGACATTACTTTTCGGACTTACCCTGCAGAGTATAATATTGATGCGTTCGAGAATTTTACTCAGTGTTGGTCAACGCTAATTATAGTTGAATGGCGGAAGCGTTTGTGTTTTAGCGCCCTGCTAAAGTGAAACTTATGCTTTACAATACTTTAGTGCTATCTCTCATGCAGTACTGTAACATTGTGTGGGGCACAACTGGTGTGACCAATTTGCGCAGGCTACATTTACTGCAGAAGAGAGCAGTGCGTTATATTGCTGATGTACATTACACTTTCTCCACGAAGTCTCTTTTTTCAAACTTTGATATTCTTCCTGTGTTTTGTTTATACAATTACAGGTTGATTGTACGCTATAAAGCTTTCGTTAAATTTCATATGGATTATGCAATTCGTCTTGCAAGACTACAGGTGAACACAAGTGATCGTCAAACCAGATACAAAGAAATATGGTCCGTGCCCACCCCTAGGACATCCTACGATGAACAATCATTATCTTACACGTTGCCCTCATTGCTAAATGTACTAAACCGTGTGGAGTTTGATCCCACCTGTAACCAAAACGTCATCGTCAAACACTTTTGCCAACTTGTTTTTTTGCAAGACTAAAATAATTTCATTTTGTTTGCGACAGCTTCTGTTGATTTGTACCGGCATTTTTGTTTGAGTTTCTTTTGCGTTTGCCTTTTTTTAGTGTGTCTTTGATATTGTCTGTTTTTTTGATGTATGACTGGCCGTCATCTTGCTGTTTGCCAACCAGTAAGGGGTCGGGACCTCGTCAAGCTCCCCGAGCTTTTAGTCCCGCACTCCTCCTTCTCAAAGGAAATAAAGGTGATTGATTGATTGATTGATTGAAAGTGACAGTGATACTATGCAAACTTCATAGTGCGGCAGATGTGGGGTACGTCTCAAAAGGGCTAATACTCGACACTGGCAAGTGGCTCCGCCAGGAGGAAACGCTATAACCACTACCATGTGAAGTGAGTAATTAAATGGCGTCAAGCTGCGGACATGTTTTATTGATTTTTGCGGCAAATGTTGTGTGATTTCTTGGTTGCGAGCGAAGCATGGCCTGTGAGTGGAATGCAGAAAATGCCGCCGCCGGCAGAACAGACGGCGCAAGTCTAGCATTCCAGAACATTTCTGCAGGATCAATTGAGGTTTTTATTTATTGATTTGCAAATACTACAGGCAGCAGTGTTGCCCAAGCAGGAGAAGGTTACAAAAATTGCGTTTCCAAAGAACGATCGAAGTATTAACATCAGTAAACAAAAAAAATTGACATGCCTAAAAATTAACATCAGTAAACACAAAAAATTGACATGCCTAAAAATTAACATGCTGAAAACCAAAGCAATTTTGGACAGTCTAGCACGAGAACAGGAGTTTACAAATGGCAGCGAGGTGCGGGAAGCAGTAAGCGAATATGTCTACTTTGGGCGGGCAGTGACCTCAGATTCGGATTATGAGAGGGAAATAACTAGAAGATTAACAATTGTTTGGAGCACGTTTGACAGGCTCTCTCAAATCAGGAATGGCAGTTTACCAATATCCATGAAGAGAAAAGTATAAATCAGCTGTATCTTACCAGTACTCACCTATGGGGCAGAAATGTGGAGGATAACAAACAGGGTTAAGCTGAAGTAAAAGACAACGCAGCGAGTTCTGGAAAGAAAAGCAGTAGGTGCAAGGTTAAGAGGCCGGAAGCGGGAAGAATGGGTGACGGAATAAACGCGCGATAATGAAATCCTAGTCGAAATCAATGGGATGAAATGGCCTTGGGCAGGCATGTGATGCGAAGGCAAGATAACCACTGGTCCTTAAGGGTAAAGGAGTGGATTCCAAGAGATGGCAAGCGTAGCAGGGGACGGCAGAAGGTTAGGTGGGTGGAGGAGATTAAGAAGTTTGCGGGATACGGTGGCTTCAGCTGGCAAAGGACAGGATTGGAGAGACATGGGAGAGGCCTTTGCGCAGCTGTGGGTGTAGTCAGCCTGATGATGATGAAATTCAACATTTGTGTGGATCAATGTTGACTATCGCTCTACGTAGAAAAGTTAGCGCAACACACGAGACAGTCACGAGATAGGCGGTCAGGACAACGCGCGTTGTCCTGTCCACCTTTCTTGTGATTGGCTCGTGGGTTGCTCTAACTTTTGTACGTAGAACTATGCACCGACTAGCCCAGCAACAAGTGTTACTTGACTATCGCTGATATTAAGAAAAGATGTAATTCACGTGGCGCTTCGCTTTTTGTTGTGATACACAATTTACAACATTCTAACCTGGCGATATCCCTGCGCAACTGAAGGGGCTCGAACTTACACTGCCTCACCATATTTGTAAGTGATGAATATTTGTATTCATTTTATGAAATGTACCTGGTTGCATGCTGACGAATGCGCTCTATTTGCGCAATGTTTTTGGTATATTCCCACAAAACAGAAATGTACTCTTAAACCGATCGAATCATAGTGCGACATGGTTCAAGTTTCCCACTTGATGGGGAACCTTTTAGTTTCTTGAGCATGTAGCTAAATTTCCACTAGGATTTCAAGCATAGGTTGTTCTGGTGCATATCCCATTTAAAAGGGTAAGTAATCGTTAGATGCAGCTATTTATTGGAAGTGTCTTGGTATCATTATTGATCTCCAATTTTCTGAACAGATTATAATGAATGTTTCTTTCTTGCAGTTGTCACTGATGCCGTTTTCTAAAAGTTAATTTTCATAGCCCTTCATTCGCACTAATCAACGAGTTTAGATAGACTAGTAATCAGAATTTGCAAGCTAGAAGAATTCTTATGACAGAGTAAATGACAATCATAAGTAATCATTACACAGAGATACCTTCATCGATCACTGACGCACATGAGAAACAATAGGTCTGCCAGCACTGATCCTTGTGGTGCACCGGACAGAACCTGCAAACACTCGGATTTAATTCCACCACATTCTACATATTGCCTTTGATTTGTACGTAAGGTTGCAGCCGCTTGACAAGCTTGTCTGGCGTTTGCGTTTCGTTTAGCTGTCCAGTGAACAAGCTGTGGGGTACGCAATCAAATGCCTCTGATAAGGTAAAAAAAATTCCATCTCCTTGCTCGTGGTTCTCAATGGTCAGGGGAAATTCATGAATTACGGATAATAGCTGCGTTGTAGTCGGTACTTTTTAGAACGCAGCTCTTAGGCGGCCGTTTCTGCGTTTCGGGGGGTCGCTGTCGCCGTCGTCATTCTCCGTTGTAACAAGGAAAAGGTGAAACCACAGCCTCCTTCCCTCCTTAGCAAGAAACAAAAAAAAAAAGAAACAGCGCCGCGCGGACGGCTCTCGCCAGCGCGCGTCGTAAAACAGGGGAGAAGGAACCACTAGAGAGCGACTAGCCTGGTGTGTGGCTGCCTCTCTTCCACCGCTTGCCGACGCGGCACGCGGAGGGATTGCCGTCGATTGTTCTAGCCTGTCCGAGTCGTTTCAACGCGATGTTGACGGAGAGGGCGTAGCCTTGCATGCGCTAAGAGATGCCCTCCACATTTTCTCTCGCGCCACGGTGGCGGCGCCACGACAGAAAGTTCTAGATGCTCCTCGAAGCCACTCCCGGCCCTTGACCAATGAGGACGCGCGCCCAACGCGAGAACGGGGAAGAGACTGCACAGCCGACACACTATGTGTGTGCACGCCTGCCTTGGCGCGAAGAACAGTCAGACGTGGAGAGAGCCTATATAAGAAGGGCCGTCACCAGCTGTTGGGGTTGAGAGAGCCTGGCTTCGGCCGCTTCTCTGTTTTTTCAGCCAGCGTCCGGTTCGGGGGACGCGGCAGTTGCAACGCGAGTCTTTTCTTTTCTTTATTCTTTTTTCCCTCTTATCTTTGAACTCTCCTCTATCTGCACGTGGCAACGGTGGTGACTCGGCTTGAGCCAGTCGGCAGGCCCATGCACTTTTCATTTATTTATTTATTTATTCAAATACTCTAAGGGCCCACTGGGGGCATTACATAGGGGGGGGGGGACAAATCAGAGAACAATTTTCAAAGGCAAAAAAGCACTTTAGGTGGTTAATACGTCATGTTGAGAAACAACACAACGTAAAAATTGTTACAAAAAAATGCACAAATAACAAAGAAAGAGAACATACTAGTTTGCAAGTACGTGATATAAAAGCAAATCTGGTTGCTGAACGCGCTGGGATTCCAGATATGTTAGCAGTTCCGACTGAAATAAGGAAAACTGGGTTATGGTAGCGATACTGGAGGGCAACTCATTCCATTCTTTTATTGAGAAGGTTAAAGGCGAATTCTTGTACTTTTCCGTACGAGCGAAGATGGGGTTAACTTTGTAGATATGATCGGTGCGGCGTGAAGTATGAGGTGGCGGTAAGATGTGCGACCGGGCAAATGATGTACTGCTGTGAAAGAGAGTGTGAAAAAAAGATAATCTGGCAAATTTTCTGCGCATTGCGAGGGGCGGCATGTTGAGCTCTTGCTTCAAAGATGAAACGCTTTGAAATCACGAGTACGATGATAAGGTTTGATTTATTGGGGTTTAACGTCCCGAAGCAACTCAGGCTATGAGGGACACCGTAGTGAAGGGCTCCGGAAATTTCAACCACCTGGGGTTCCTTAACGTGCACTGACATCGCACAGCACACGGGCCTCTAGAATTTCGTCTTCATCGAAATTCAGCCGCCGCGGCCGGGATCGAATCCGCGTCTTTCTGGTCAGCAGCCGAGCGCCGTAACAACTGAGCCACCGCGGCGGGGCCGATGATAAGATGAATCGCGCGGCTTTATTCTGGACGGCTTCAAGTATATTGGTGAGGGAGGTTTGGTAGGGATGCCAAATGATTGACGCATATTCTAGTGAAGGGCGAACAAGAGAATTGAATGCTTGAAGCCTGGTGTCCCTGTCGGCTAGATATAGGCGCCGCTTCAGAAAGCCAAGTTTTCTTTGTGCTTTAGATGTAATATTTTCGATGTGGCCTGTCCATGTTAGGCTAGAATTTAGCAGAATGCCGAGGTATTTAACAGATGAAACCGAGTCTACTATGCTGTTATTTATTAGGTAAGTGTTTGGTTGCGATTTTGAAACAGAAGCGAATTTCAAATGTTTAGTCTTTTTTCTATTTATTTGCATCTGCCATTTTGCCGCACAACTCTGTTAGCTTGTTCAGGTCAGATTGCAAAGCTATGGCGTCGTTAGGACTAGATATGTCTCTGTAAATTACACAGTCGTCGGCAAAAAGGCGAACTGTCGAATTGATATGTAGTGCTATATCATTAATATATATTAAAATAAAAGTGGTCCTATTACTGAGCATTGAGGGACACCAGACTTGACAAGGGTTAGACTGGAAATATTGTCATTTAATTTAACCGCTTGAGAACGATTTGTTAAAAATTGTTCAAGCCATCGAGCTGTATTGCCGTCGAGTTCGATGCTGCGTATTTTCAGTGTTAGTCGTTTATGAGGTGCACGGTCGATCGCTTTCGAAAAATCAATAAAAATACTATCTACATAATGAGAAAGGAGCAATGAATTATGAAGATCAGTTACCAACTCATAAAGCTATGTTTGGCATGAAAGCTTTGGGCGAAAATCATGCTGGTTCTTTGCAAGCAAATTATTTCGATTGAGATGGGCCATAATGTGAATCTATAGAATATGTTCAAGAAGTTTGCAACTAACGCATGTTAGCGAGATAGGTCGGTAGTTACTGAAGACAGTGTTATCACCAGATTTATGTATTGGCAGAACATGAGCTGTTTTCCAGTCTTCGGGTATACATCCAGAATTGAGTGATTATTGGAATATTAGTGAAAGTATCTGTGCTGAGAAATGACTGCTTAGTTTTAGAAGTTTAGCACTGATGCCATCGGGCCCTGAACTGGTCTTGAACGGCAAACGGTCAATGGCGCATTTTACGCCGTGTGCGGTGATGATAATAGAAGGAAAGTGATATGGGATACTCTGCGGCGGCGGCGTTACGGAATTAATAGGATGCTCATCTGTGAACACCCCAGCGAAGTATGCATTAAATTTCTCGGCACACTCGACTGGTGTTAGCACGTTGCCATCTGTACCTAACAAGGATGGTACCGACTGATTTTCTTTGGGATTAACTACATTCCAGAACTTTTTCGGGTCAGTTTTTAAGATCACACCGTAAAACAGCGCGCTTACACGGGACGAAGAAAGAAGACACGCACACACACAGCGCTGATGTGTGTGTGTGCGATTTAAGAAATTGGGCAGAGTGCAACTGAAATATTTGTTTTGCTCAATGCCTGTTCTTTCGGTTTGTTTCGAGATTTCCTTGTAATTTTTCCAGTCTTCGGGAACATTTGACCGACTCGCTTTCCTGTACGCTCTTTTCTTCCTGTTTATAGATTTCTTGCCATCGTGGGTGAACCATGGGTCGCTTATATGTGATGTTAAAGTGTATTTTGGCACACATGAGTCTTCAACATATTTCAAATGATCGCGAAATAAGCACCAGTTCTGGTTAGTCGTACGGCTCTCGAAGCTTGGTTGGAACTGAGCTAAAAAAAATGGCTGAGGCTTAACTTGGTTAAGCCTGGAGAATGCGAAGCATCATCGTGTCGCGTAATTTGGAGGCGCACAACCACAGCGACGGCGCGAGGTGGGCCCCCGTTTCTCCACTGTCGTGACGTCATCGTGTCACGTGGTGTGACGTCATGTATCACGTGATTTGGAGGCGCACAACCACAGCGACGGCGCGAGGTGGGCCCCCGTTTCTCCACTGTCGTGACGTCATCGTGCCACGTGGTGTGACGTCATGTATCACGTGATTTGGAGGCGCACAACCACAGCGACGGCGCGAGGTGGGCCCCCGTGTCTCTACTGTCGTGACGTCATCGTGTCACGTGGTGTGACGTCATGTATCACGTGATTTGGAGGCGCGTAACCACGGTGAAGGGCTGAAGTGGTAGCTAAAGTAGTATGCTTCGCATAAAAACCTTCTAGCATGCGATTCATTTTTTCAGTATCTGCGCGCGCATAGTTCAATATTTGCTTTGTTATTTTTCTCCTGTCAGCGCGAGGTAGGGTGAATGAACAATGCACAGCCTTGTGATCACTGATTTCTTCCAGAACTTGAGTATGTGCAAGATCCGGATTATTTGTCAGGATGAAGTCTAATGTGTGATTACCGCGAGTGGGTTCGTGCACTACCTGGGTGAGATGGTGATAGTGAAGACACTGCAGAAAACGTAGATGCTCAGCGCGGTTACTATGGGTGTTAATTGAAGCAGTGTTTCAATCAGTAGCTGGATACTTAAAATCCCCACAGATAATTAAAAAAAAACACCGAGGGAACCTCTTCATGATTTGATAAGTTGCATAATTGAAAAGATCAGTGAAATCAGAACGGCTATCTGGAGGCCGGTAGCATGCACCAATGACGCAATGCACGTGGCAAAAATGAACTGAAACCCAGATTATTTCGAGAGGTGATTAAATAGCTAATAGCGATGGCTGGAATTGCTGATTTACCGCGATGAGTACTCCTCCTGGTCTAGATCCGATTCTATCTCGACGGAAGAGTACGAAAGTCGGGGGGAACATCTGCTCACTATTGGCAATGTCGTCGGAAAGCCAGGTTTCGGTGCCAACAAGCATATCGGTGGAACACGTGTGCATTATTGTTTTTTAGGCGTCAAGTTTATGAAATAAGCTGCAGAAGTTCGCCAAGAGCAAGCAAATCGGAGCGGGCGAGGCAGTTGTCTTTCGTTGTTTTTCATGCCGTCATTCCATGGTCTGCTCTGGTGGAGCAGAAATTTGGATAAGGCGATCAGAGGCCGAATCGTAGCGATAAACCCCGCTTTTCATATGCACCTTATTGTATAGCACTGTACAGCTCTCTTATTTCTCACGGTGCTCCTTGGCGAAATCACGCAGTTTTTTTCTTTAGTGTAGCACTTTAGGAGAGAAATCCTCGTCCAACCAGACTTTAGGCGACTCGAGGTCCTTTAATTTGGATGCCTTGCTGAGAACTTCCGTTTTGGATTTGAAGTTAAGATATTTGACGATAATCGGTCGATGGCTATCAGGTCGGCGTCGGCCTAAGCGATGGGCTCTTTCAATATCGCCAGCGTGAATACCGAGATGAGTGTCTAAAAATTCCCTAACAATGCGCTCAGATTCCACATATCCCTCGTTGTCAGTTTGAAGAACGCCTTTGATAATCAGATTATTTCTTCGCATGCGGTTGCTCATGTCTTCTACGACAACTATTAGCTCACTGTTTGTTTTTTGGATGTTCACCTTACATTCCTGTACGGTGTCGGTAACGGCGTCAAAGCCATTCTTGAGCCCCAATACACTGGTTAGGCTTTCTTCAATAGAGGACACTCGGGCATTGATGTCGTTGATTTTCCGACTGATTTCGGTTAAAGTCTCTGGTTTCATCACGGCACTCTTTTAGTAGCCTCAATACGACATCCACCTTAGGACCGGGATTTGCTTCCACGTCCCCAGCACAGATTAAGAGCATGAAAAAGCACACAGACAGCAAAAGTGAGGAGGGTCTGGGGCAGAGCTCGCGTACAAATCCGGCTGCTACACTGAAACGGTCCCTATGGGAGCAGTCGTGTAATCGGCAAGCAAAGAAGGAACCGATGCGCGCACGGTACGTGCACACGTCGATACCCATTTGAGCAGAGTTGAAGGCACAGCAATTGGGACTAGCGGCCACAGGGTTCAAAAATGTTGAATGAGCAAAGAATGCCTACCTATAACAGCAGAAGGGTACAGATTATGCCAATGCCAATCGTGTCCGCGAGTCCCAGGGAAGTGATGCCAGGCCGTCCTTTTTATGGGGCTGTGGTGGCGCTGCGTCCTGTCGTAGCCGGTCTGTGTCAGCTTGTGACGGTGCAGGATGATCGTCCAGTCCTCAGCTACACGTTTGGAAGCCAGATGAGTAGGCGCGCTTGTTCCTCGGTGCGATGCAGCGATGAAGCAGCGGCGCTTGACTGGCTTGATGCAAGGAACGTTGATCTATAACAGCAGAAGTGTACAGATGATGCCGATGCCAATAGTGGCCGCGAGTCCCCCTTCTCTCAGTCTTCTCTCAGTCGCAACAACGCAAGAACCCGAGCCTCCATTTAAGCTTCAGCGAACAAATTTTGAGGAAAGGAAATGCTCAGTATCTCTCTCCCACAGCAGCGAGACCATTAGAGCGGGGGCTTGGAAAGCAGAGGGTAAAATTTGTAAATTGCGTTTTGAGGAAAGGAAATGTGCAGTATCAGTCTCACGGACCTCGGTGGACACCTGAACCAGAGGGAAGGTGCATAACTGTCCTCTTGGAACAGTGGACACCTCAATTGTGCTTTAAGCTACGTGGCCGTTGTGACAGATGTGCGCTGCATGTTTTGGCAATGACAACGTTGTGCCAGAAACGGTGCCACCTGCCAGGGTGGAAGGGTATGTGAGGACTTTAATGCAGATATAAAGACAAGCGGGAATTTCTTACCACTTATGCTTGAGAACATCCCGTTCTTCTCGCTTGTAACGGCTCCCACAGCTGTGACAGCCTCTCGAATAACTTGTGCAGACCTTTTTGAGAACCAGGCATTGGAGCAGCAAATCGAGCATATATTCATCTATTTCTCCGTCCACAAAGCTTCCATCATGGCAATCGAGAACTGTTAGTGAAGTGCTTCTTGAAGCAGGAATATTTGCGAAGAGTAACAAGTCTGTAATTGTACATACATGTCTTGCTCGAATTCTTTGCCTCAATCTATCGAAAACCTGGAACAGCTGATGAGCTGCACTGAATTTTTGCATTAGGAAGTAACGTATTCGTCGGCAATTTTTTTTGCGGTAACCATGCTGAAGTTTTACGAACATGCTCATCAATTCGAGATAGTTGGATACAGGGGGGGATATTATGGATTAAGGGAGTCTAACGTCCTAAAGCGGCTTTGGCGGTGAGGGACACCGTAGTGATGAGCTCCGGAAATCTACACCACCTGGGGTTCTTTAATGTGCTCTGACAACTCACAGTAGACGGGCCTCTACCATTCGGCCTCCATTGAAATGCTACCACCATGGCCAGGATCTTTCATGTTAGCAGCCGAGCCCCATAACCACTAAGTCACCGCGGCGTCGGTGGGTTATTATTAGCGACACTTTCATATAAGCGAGATAGGTCGGTAGTTTCGAGCGCTTAACTTTTCTCTAGACTTTAAAACTGACACAATTCTGGCAACTAACTAATCACCAGACCCGCAACTGTGATCAAGTGAGAGATTGAAAACGGCGTAAAGGGAGTAAAAAATGATGTCAAAGTACCGTTTAAAAAACGCGTTCGGGATACCGTCAGCCCCATCTCAGTTCATTGTTTTCATATTTGATTACAGCGGGAGTATGCTTCCACGGCTTATAACGAAATTCGGCATGTTAGAACAAGAATCAAATGCATTAGCAGTGGGAGATATGCCAAGTTTGAAGTTTGTGCGATTGTCTGTTGTTAAGCAATGTTGTTAAGATTTGAATATATATTAAATTTGTCACGTGAATCTTTCATGAAAGAGGCAAGGGTTATTTCCTAGAGGCTTTCGCGGGCATTTTATAGTTTGAAAGCTAGCTCTTTGAGAGGCCGTAGATCAGCATTGCTACAATTCAGTTTTGGCTTCCGTGCTAAACGCTGTTTTAAATTAACTGTATCACGGTTGTTCAAAGGATTGTGATGCCTGACGATTTTCTCTCGGACAGGGAGCAATTTGTTCATGCATTCTGTGACCATGACCTCGAGCCTGTTCTAAAAGTATGAGGCGCCTCCTCGATGTTCGACATGAGAATAATTAAAATGCAACAAGCAAATAACAGATTCATCTGCAGCCGAAATATCATGATTTGTTTTGACTGACGGCGGTACTTTGCTGTCATGCACGTCTAAAGTCATAGAGACTGACGGTGATCAGCAACGCCATCTGCAAAAAACAGATTGCAGCATCCAGAGAAGTTTTTAACAAATACAAGATCAAGGGTTGCAGCGGTTGTGTAAGTGATACATGTAGGTACAGTAACGAGCTATGTTAGATAGTGAAAGATGTTTCATCAAGATGGAGGCTTGCACTTTCCGCATGATGCAATCCTGCGATCTCTAAAGAGATACAGTTAATGCCGGGCAAGTTTAAATAACCAGCGAGAACTAATTTTTGATTATATCTTATCAAGCCCTCGAAATGGCCAGCCAGTTTTTCGATGTAAGATACCGGGCTTTTGGGGAGCCTGCAAACGATGTCGAGAAGAGGGGGAAAGTCGCGATAACTGATTTTGCTTCAAATTTTGCTCAAAATACTTTCATGACCTGCAATATTATGTGCTAAAGCGCATTTAAATTCTCTTTTTTACTATAACTGCCACTAGACCACCTCGCCCATCGCAGTCTCGCTGCACTATCTTATGGGAAGAGGGAACACTTTGAGAGTCTGTAATTTAAGATGACAGCTATTTTTCAGTAATTTCCAGGATATGAGAATCGTGAAGAAAAGTCTTGAAACTGACTTGCTTTGCCGGCAAGGCTTCCTACATTTAGGACGAAGAGAGGAAAGCACAGGACAAGACGCGGTTTTGCGCGGTTGCAATATGCATTCCGTTGTCTTCCTACATTTAGTAAAGAAAAACGGAATGATCTGGCTGCGCATCATGAAGCCGCTGTAGCTGTGCTAGACTGGCGTAATTTTACCGATTTCGAGTTCTGTTACGTCATCTGACTGTGGACGTCATTATCCACGCGAAGCCAACCGTAGTCAAGAGACATATTGTTGCCCTGGGATCTGAACTGCTTACCATGCTTCCAAAGATTGGCGCGTTTTTCTAGTGTGGCTTTACAAAACCTATGGCAAATCGAAATGTTCGATTCTTTGGGATTCGAACAATTTTGCATAATAAGAATCTTTTCATGATATAAATGTAGTGAAGCGCAAAACTAAGACAAGGACCGAGAAGAAACACATACGACGACTGACTAGAGCTTGTCACTCGTCGTATGAGTTTCTTCTCGGTCCTTGTCTAAGTTTTGCGCCCACTTCGTTTATGTAATGCAAAGCCAACTTGCCCGACAGCACGCTCTTCTGAAGAATCTTTTCATTGCAGTCAAAGAAGTATGACTGGTCTACGCTTATCACTCAAAAGATGAAAAAAGAAACGGACACTAATAACAATCTGGGAGTCACTGACTCTACCGCACCATACTCTTCATTCAGTGAATTTTTTTTTCATTCAGCTTCTTCATTCAGCTCTGCGTTATTAGGGCCACTTTTATAGTTCCATGTTTCGCTCACCATACCTTGGGGGCAATTTAATACGGAGGGCGCCATCTCCGTTTCCGCCCAAGTGAAAGCATCTCACAGAGGATAGCAATGCCCATTATTGTCGAAAATGCATAGGAATGAGGAATAATTTGCATTAGTTACGCTGGAGCAAATATTGTAACAAAATTTTAAGATCCCGAATGGGTCCTCTAATAACTTGAGAAATGTAGTGTATTATTGTTCAGCAAGCGCACATTTTTTTTTATACTAGAGAGAACTAAAGCTAAATTCTTACAAACCCGTTGATGATAACGTATTTCGCTTTTGTGAGTGAAATGGGGTTAATTATGCGAATTGATTGAATGTGTTTCGAGTTAAAAAAACATCGCATGCTTTTGCTGGCCTGTTTGCAATGTAGTTCTATTCTCCGCATGTTCGCCGGCGCCATATTACGATTTTTCGCTTGCTGCAAGAGCAGGAGAAGTTCGGTTCGCATCCCACCCCACCCGAAAAGCAGATGTTCTCTTGGGATGAAGGCACATGCAGTTGCTCACAGTTGCAATTGTGCACATACTCACGCACTCTCAAAATTGCATGCTCACGCACACTACATTTTTGAAACGATCCTTGGACCCCTTGGCACCAGACGACCCCTTTAGAGCTCGGACCTCGATGGACGTCGTGGACTACTTATCCGCCACTAGTGTGAGTGCCAATTCCGCCTTTTCCGTGGACATCGAAGACCTCTTTTATTCAGTTCCCCAAAAGGGCTTGTTAGTTACTGTGCGGGATCTCATCGAAAACCGAGGTACAGTGGCCTTCCAGAACAGCTCGGGCATATCGGTGAATTCCTTTTTGGAACTTTTGACTTGCTACCTTTCTTCCACTGTGGTAGAACATGAAAACTGCAGGTACATACAGAAGCAGGGCGTTGTCATTGGCTCGTGTGTAGCTCCTATTTTGTGCCACATATTTTTATCTCATTTTGAAAATTTGTTGCATGACACGCTTATTGACGATCGAGTAGTGAAAGTGTGTAGGTATGTAGACGATTTCTTAATGTTCTTGAAACTAACTTCCCGTGACAGTGTCGAAGCGGCCGCAAATGACATTTTGACCTTCTTTACCGATACCTGTCCTTACTTGAGTTTTACTCATGAAGTGCCCCTTGATGACTCAATTAGGTTTTTAGATTTGGCTCTCACCTTCTCTGAAGAAAGCCATGTTTGCTGGAGCTACTCTCCACGGACCAAGAAAAGCCTGCTGCCCTACTCCTCCTCACAATCCAAACTTGTGAAGAGAGGCATTGCCAACCTTTGCCTCGGTAATGCTCTGCGCAGGTCTTGTACTCACAATATCGCGCTCTCTGAAGTTGAATCTTACAGATACCTCGGCATAGAAATAACAAGTGATCTTAACTGGTCGAAGCACATTACGTCCCTGGCTGCTAGCGTTTCTAAATCACTAGGATTCATCAGACGATCGCTCACATTTTTCCCCCTAAGGTTAGACTAATCGCATACGAAACTTTCATCCGCACTAAACTTGAATATGCATCGAGCATTTCGAATCCCCATCAAGAGTATTTAGCACATATGTTAGAGGTCATTCAAAATCGAGCTGCTCGGTTTATAACATCAAATTATGATTCTTGGCCGAGTGTTACTAATATCAAATCCTCCGTTGGTTTACCTTCCTTGGCATCCCGTCGTAAGATAGCAAGGCTCTGTCTATTTCATAAACTTTATTATAATTTTCCCCAACTGCATGAGAGCCTAATTTTGCCCCCTTTAAGATCATCGCGACGTTTGTTTAATTGCCGTAGTATTCAACGCATTCATGGTTCAACCAATGCGTTCAATTCCTCGTTCTTGCCAGCTGCCATAGCCGAGTGGAATGTCCTTCCAGACAGTGTTGTGAATGAAGTCAAGTCCCTAAAATTTAAACAGATGTTAATTGTATTATTCCCCAAGTGATTCCTGTTGAAGGCCCTTTTTCTTTTTCTTTTCTTTTTTTTCTTTCTTTTTCTTGTGTTTACCTACTTACTCGCTTGTTTTTCTTTTGAAGTATTCACAGCTGTATCTACATGTGTCTAAGTTTATGTTCCAACTTTGTTCTTTGTGACTTGATTACTGTTCGCCCCTCCCCCCCCCCCTTATGTAATGCCCCCAGGGGCCCTTAAGTGTAAATAAGTGATGAATAATGATGATGATGATTAAAAAGAGTTTCTTAGCGCAACTTGACCGCTTGAGGTCAGCGGGCTACCCTGAGGACGTCCTCGTTTCTATTGCTGAGACCTTGGCCAGTAAATTTAAGTCACAGTACAAAAGAGATGAAACGCCTAGTGAAGAATCCAGACCTGCTGTAATGCCATACCTGCATAAAGTCTCACATAACGTTAAAAAGGTAGCCATGAAATACGGTGTTAAGGTAGTCTTTTCTGCGCCCACCAAACTGTCGTCGCTTTGTTCACGTATCTCAAGAATTAGCACAAAAAAGAAATGTAATGTTAAACACCAGAGCATGTTCACCAAATGCACAACCGATGTTGTTTACTCGCTCCCACTGTCCTGTGGCAAGGCCTACATAGGTCAAACGGGTCAATGCGTCAACGACCGTATAAGGCAGCACCGCACTTCGCTGCAACCAGGCAACACAGCAAATCTTCCAAGACATTGCAACCACTACAAAGACTGCACCCCTCTGTACCATAATGTCAAAATCAAAGGCCGCGGCAAAACACAGATAGAACGAGAAATCTTAGAAGCTTTTCAAATCAAGCAGTTAGGAACTGAATGCGTTAGCGACAGCTCTGTTAGGTTCACGGCAAAATAGTACACTTTCATGAATGGGACATAGCTTACCACATGCAATCCTCGCTCGCTTAATCAGTTTTGTGTTTGCTGTTTTGATAGCGTTTGTGGTGCTCTCGCGCATGTGCGCCCTGTTCTGATGTTGGCGATCCACCAAGTAAAGAATTTTCAGTTGTGTTTCCAGCGTTGTCCTGTGTACTTCTCCTCCTTGTGAATGCGTCCTTTTCGCTGGTTTTCTACATACATCTCAAAAGTGCTTCACGGCGGATCAGCGATGTTCCGTTCTTAGGTTTAAGTTTTAGGTTTAATGGAGTTTGACGTCCAAAAGACCTCACGCTATGAGGTTCACTGCAGTGGAGGTCTCCGAATAATTTCCACAACCTGGAGTCCTTTAATTTGCACTGAAATCTCGGAATAGACAAGCCTGTGGCATTCTGTTTGCATAGAAATACGACCGCTCCGGTAGGGATCGAACGCGCGTCTCTCGAGTCAGCAGCCGGGCACTGAGCCACACCGGTGGGTGATCATTTGTTCAATGGGCACGCCGAAATCTAGGGCACAGTGATCCCCAGTGCCTCCAAGAGGGTCAGAAGCAGGTGTCGTGCTCACATAGCGTTGTGAGAAATGTCAGAAAAAGACTCTTGGAATCTTGGTGAAAACAGGGTCAAATGATGGTGGCTGATACTGCTTTATTTGGCTGACACGATGTACCCGAGTTTCAGGTGCAGACGCTTGTAATTTGTTCAATCAGTCGGATGTCGCGAGTGACGTTGGTCTGCTGGCAGTGACAGTATATCAGCCTCAGATTTTCAACAGAATGGCAGGATCTGGTCTTGCCAGCCATAAATATTCACCGGCTCACTGGCACGCTGGTGTGAGTAAGGTCGTGGATGGTTTTTCGCTACTCCTCTGTTTTTCCAGCATTGCTGACAACTTAGCTTCGCAGATCTGTCAGTGCCAAAAGCCGGTTTTGGAGGTCAGTCGATGTCATGGGACGAACGTTCTGGGTAGAGAGTTTCAGTAGAAGGCCGCACAGAAGCTCGCGTGGCAAGAATCCTTTGCTGCTATAAAACGCTATGCACGAGGGATTGACGCTTCGTCGAACTTGACTGCCTAATGGTATTTATTGAACTTAGCAAAGCGCAATAAAAAGACAGGGACAAGAAGAAGAAGCACGTAGGAGCCTGTGTTTCTTGTCCTTCTTGTCCCTGTCTTTTTATTGCGCTTTGCTAAGTTCAACATGTATTACCAACTCGCCCAACTTTCTGCATTGCTAATGGTATTTAGTTCTGTTGCGGTTTTTCGAACAAGGCTACTATTGTGCCATGCTGAGACTCCACAACTCTAACAAGCACTGCTGTATAATCGACTGAGATAAGCATGTTCATATTATGCTTGTGAGGGGTATACCTGACTGTGAATCTCAAGCTACTCAAGCATGGTCGCAGGTGATCAGAATTTGTAAAACAATAACAGCAAAAACTTCAGTGCGCGTTCAGCTGGTAACGTGAGCCCCACAGGTGGGAAATCCCAACATTCCTTGGAAAGGAAGTGCACTTAATGCACGCCCTGTCGTAGACATGAAACTCATGGGCCCCACTGACCATGTTTTGGGGCGCTGGCGCTCTAGGCAGAGCTGCCAGGCCAAAATCTAGTTATATGTTCTAGCCACCAAGCGAACTGTCCAGTCATGGTCTTACAGTTTTAATAGCTAACTGTCGAAGACAAAAGTAACTGATCCCCGCCCCCTCCACGTTCCGAACCGTGCTGCACTGCATGCGGGTGCCACTTGACGATACACTATTGCTGTTAACATCAGCGCGCTGCGCACCCTTCTGAAACGTTGTGAGGGTTTTAAGTTCATTGCCAAGCAGGCATGACATGGTGTATGTAAGGTCTAGCGTCCCAAATTACGACGTGCTTTCTCATCATCATCAGTTATTTTCATTCGCATTACATGTCCTGTCAAAGCACACTTCTTCTTGATTTCCACTTGGATGTCATCAATCAGCATTTGTTCTCTGACACACTCTACCGCCCTCCTCTCAGTTTAAATTGAGCCCTTTTCGATAGCCTCCGTGTTTCAGCCCTTTAGGTGAGTACCGGTCAGATACAACTGTTGCATACTTTTCTCTTGTGGGATATTGATAAACTGCCATTCATGATCTGGAAGAATCGGCCACTTGCGCTCCACCCCGTCCTTAGGTTTGGTTTATGAGGTTTAACGTCCCAAAGCGACTAAGGCTATGAGAGACGCCGTAGTGGAGGGCTCCGGAAATTTCGACCACCTGGGGTTCTTTAACGTGCACTGACATCGCACAGTACACGGGTCTCTAGAATTTCTCCTCTAAAGAAATTCAACCGCCGAGGCCGGGACCGAACTCGCGTCTTTCGGGTCAGCAGCCGAGCACCATAAGCACTGAGCCACCGCGGCGGCTTCCCACCCCGTCCTTATTCTTCTAGCTGTTGACCTCTCATGATATAGATGTGCGGTCAATACCAACCCTAAGTACACATACTCCCTTACCGCTTACAGATTTTTGCTAACCTTTTAAGCTGCCGGTAACTTACGAGACTGTTGAACATTACCTTGGTTTTCTGCATATTAATTTTTAGAACCACCGTTCTGCTCTGCCTGCCTGTCATCATGCTTTGCAATTGATCCCTGGCAGACTTACTAAGGCAATGGCATCAGCGAATCGCAAATTACTTAGGTATTAACTCTTATCCCGAACTCTTATCCCATTAACTCTTATCCCGAACTGTTCCCAGTACAAGCCTGTGACTACCTCTTGTGAACAGCGACTGGAAATGGCAGCAGTGGCAGTGTGTCAGCGCCTTGAGCACCGCTTAACCTGCACACTCTGCACTTTTTGTAGTTGCGCATCGGCACAAGATAGCCCGTGATAGCCACTTCCACCGCCAGAAGACCACAAGGCTGCAACAAGTGCCTGGAAACCCTACCCGCGCATGTGAAGTGAACAACGATATCAGCGCTATTGAAAGTGTCGCACTACAAAAAGGGAAGCACAGACACAGTGGAACTTTTTGGCAGCAGTGGCAGCGTCCCAGCGCCACGAGCACCGTTTAATCCGCAAATTCTGCGCTTTTGCAGGTTGGTCTTTGTTTTGTTGCTTTTTTTTTGCAAATAGTAGGTTCTATTTAGAGCCGCTGCCACGCTGTTTCGGCTTCTTGTGTTGCTATTCATTACTATGCCTCCTTCTGAGAAGGATACGTGATCGTGCTGTAATGAGCAATGCACGGACAGTGAAAGATTACTTTGCGCGGAATGCGGTTTTCAAATATCACCTTGGAAGTTGTTCTAATTTATTTATTTATTTATTTATTTATTTAAAAAATACTGCGGACACTGAGTCCAAGCAGGGTGGGCGAACAAGTCAATCAAACGGCAAACAACGCAACAGTTCAAAAAAAAGAACAACACAATACAGCAATAATTGGTTAAAACTCATGAGACAATGAGTTAACTATCTGATTCCAATCTGTTACTGTGCGTGCAAATAACGAAAACTTGTAAGTGTCTGTTCTAGCGAATATAGGGGTTAGAGAAGTGGGATGGTGTTGACGAGTTTGTCTAGTTGGTGCCGGCGTTAAGTATGATGAGGGATCCAAACCAAGTTTGTTATGTAATAAGAGAGAAATAAATTCTAACCTAAGCTTTCTTCTCCGATGTTCAAGTAGTTCAATTTTATTAATCTCCATTAAAGCGGTTGGGGAGTCAGTCCTTGCATATTTATTAAAAATAAACCTGACGGCTCTTCTCTGTATTTTTTCCAGATTTTTTACGTTAAATTTATTATACGGGTCCTACACTATGCATGCATATTCCAGTTTAGGTCTAATTATTGAAGAATAACAAAGTAGCTTAATGTTAGAAGGAGCATTTTTTAGTTCATGCCTTAAGCAACACAGTTTTTGAAATGCAGCTGAGCAGCTATTGTTTATGTGCAAGTTCCACGATAGGTTGCTACTTATGGTTACTCCTAGGTATTTGTAGTTGGATACTTGTTTAAGAGGGAGAGAGCCTAATTTATATGTGTGGCTATGACGTACGGTTTTTCGGGTTATCGGCATATAAACACATTTATCAGCATTCAGAATCATGCCCCATCGGTCGCACCATTCGAAAACATTGTTCAAAGCTCTGTCCAGGTCACATTGATCTTCCTTATTTGTAACTTCTCGGTATAGAACGCAATCGTCAGCGAACAATCGAATATGCACTGGTGGGTTAACAACTTGAACAATATCATTCACATACAAAAGAAAAAGCAGAGGGCCTAAGACACTTCCTTGGGGAACACCGGATGAAACTGGAAGAGAGCCCGAACGTCGTCCACCCACTTCAACAAATTGTTTGCGGTCTTTTAAGTATGCGGTAATCCATGTCACTAAAATATCAGGAATGCCAATTTCTTTCATTTTAAATATAGTTTATCATGAGGAACTTTATCAAATGCCTTGCTAAAATCCAGAAATATTGCATCGATCTGGCCTTTATTATCTATACAGGAAGCAAATGAATTTATTACTATAATTAGCTGTGTTACCGTCGAGAATCCTTTTCTGAACCCGTGCTGGAAGGTTGTTAGTACGCGATTTTTTTCTAAAAATTCATTCATACAGTGTGCAACTATATGTTCTAATAGCTTACAGCATGGGGACGTCAATGATATGGGACGGTTGTTCAGCAAGAGAAGACGGTATCCTTTTTTATAAACGGGAACAATCCGGGCTGTCCTCCAGTCATCGGGTATTTTACCTATTGACACTGAAGCGCGAGAAATTATGACAAGAAATTTAGCCAGAGTTTCGGCATAGCGTCGCAGAAATGCGTTTGGAATGTTGTCAGGGCCACATGATGTTTTGGTTTTTAGGGTCAGCAACATGGAAAAGACACCAGGGTAAGTAATAAAATTCACTTCGGCGGGATAATGCACTCGGCTATTCTCGGTACATGTGCTCGGGGCAGAAAATACACTTCGAAAATAACTATTAAAATGCTGAGCAATAGCCTTTGAATCGCATACCGTAGTGTTGTCCACCAAAATTTGTGTGACTGCTTTCTTTTTTTTTCACTAATATAATTCCAAAACTTACTTGGCTCGGTTTTTATAAAATTTTGAAGGAATGTGTTAAAGAAATAATCTTTTGAATCACGTAACGCACGTGCTAGGTTGTCCAGTAATTCCTTGAGCACATCAGGATCTGCGCGTTTCTTCTTGTGTCGTTTTACCCTTCGCCTCATTTGAATTATATTGCGTGTCATCCATGGTGTTTCATTTCTTTCTTTTTTGTGCCTGTTTGGTACAAAAGTATTGATGCAATACGAATAGATTTTTTTGAAACTGTCCCAAAGTACGCAGACGTCGGCGTCATCGAAATAAACAAGGCAAGTTTCCAGATGTTCAATGACAGACGCGTCATTGGCACGCGAATAATCTTTAAAGTAACGTGAAGATGAGGGTTTCTTTTTTGTTTGCCGTGCCAGGGGAAATGAAGCACTAACCAAGTGGTGGTCAGACAGGCCTTGTTCCACAGAAACAGTGAAATTCACAATGTCTCGAGGTACGAACAGCAAATCTAACAACGAATTCGTGGAACCGACTTTACGGGTTGGTTCCTGAACTATTTGCGTCAGGTTGTGGGTAAGCATTATTTTAAACAATATATTGGCTTGCTTTGTGGAAGCACCGAGACACTCAAGAAGTTCCCAATCAACACCTGGCAAGTTGAAGTCGCCGATCAATAAAATTTTGCTGTTTTGGTACTGTAAAAGATGATTTTCTAGTTTAGTTAAGAAGTCGGTTCCAGAACTAGGGGGTCTATAAAGAACATATAAAACAAAGTTTTGTCCCCAACAGGAGAGTTTCACGCATAGGCATTCGATATCATGTACGTCATCTTGCAAAACACCTTCAATTTGTTTCTTATTAGGATAGCCACTCCACCACCCCTAGATTCCCTGTCTTTTCGAAATACAGTGTAAGAAGGAGGGAAAACGTCCTCATCATTTACATCACTGTGAAGCCATGTCTCAGTAATCACTGCAACGTGCGGATCATGGTGTAATAGCGCTATTTCAAGCAAGTCTGTCTTATTAACTAAACTACGCGATTTAATGTTTATTATGCGCAAATGTTTCCTCTGATCTTGCATAACACGTCATGCCTTGTCCTGCTGATCTACTCTCTTATCTGAGTAGACTATCTTAACGCGTTTATTTTGCGATTTATCCCAGAAAAACATATCTTTATCCACTTTTAGTGTGTCATGAATAAGGGTGACCTTCTTTTTTTGATTCCTCTCTTCTTTCGCGCTATCCCAAAGTAGTTTTCGTGTCAGCAGCGTAGATTGCGAATAATCGTTCTGAATTGATATTCCTGAGCCTTTCACCTTTGTAAAATTTTCTATTATTGTCTTTTTTTCTGCAAAATTCTGTAAATAGAGAATAACAGGGCGTTTGTCGCTCCGACGCCCCAACCTATGAATGCGCCCGATAGATTGGCAACTGACTTGAAGCTTGTCCTCGAAAACTTCTTTGATTATTTTATCTTTCAGCGTAGCTTCTGTTTCGTCAGGTTCCTCAGTAATACCGTGAATGATTAGGTTGGACCGTCTGCTTCGATCTTCGAGATCGATCAGTTTTTTGGCTTGAAAACCCATCACATTCTCAATTGATTTCAAGGTTGTTTGTATTTCCTGAGGCTGCTTGGTGAAGGTTGATGTTTCGTTCAGCTTTTTCTCCATTTTTTGTCTTAGGCTCTGCAGATCACTTACCATATTTACAGTCTTAACTAGCTCTGCTTTCATTTCACTGACTTCGGCTTGAAGAGACAACTGGCCGTCTAAAATTTGTTCAATAACTTCCTTTTGAGTCGGGCCAGGATTCGTTTCGATGTCGCCACAAAGGATCAACTTGCAAGCAATAAAACATTCATATGCCAAGACAAGACAACGGTGGGGGCACGGCAAGACCACGATACCTCGGCAATCGCTACGAATGGCGCTAGAATAGCTACCAACCTGCAGAACGTAGAAGAGCGTCCTCGTAAGTGACATGTTGGGCCCAGGTCCGCCGTGCCCACTGAAGGTGAATTCCTGTGTCGATTCTTTTATACTCGTGAGCTCCGATGACGTCACGGTGCGATGGATGAATGCAGTCGCTGGAAGGACAGTGTCATCAAATGACGACACCGAGTCCGATGCGTTGACGATGTGAAGTTGATTTCCATCGCAGCCACAGATGTCATCAGGCCACACGTGTCCAGTTCGTAACGCGGCGGAGCCCAGGTTAACCTGCAGAACGTAGAAGAGCGTCCTCGTAAGTGACTGAGAATGCAATGTGTCTGAGAATGCATTTAAGTCAAAGGGTGAGGCTTGGAGAAAGGCATGACGATGCCCTACTTGTAGACCTGGCCGGTCTAGAGGTGCTAATGAAAGCAATCCCAAGACCGAAGCTGACTTTTCAGTTCTCGTGATTGCCCTTCATGAAATGGTGGACGGTCTGGTAACGCTCAAAGATACTGTTGAAAGTATCGAGCAATCAGTTCAGTTAATGTCAAGTCAGTAAGTCAAAATACTGGCACTCATGCGTCGTCATGCCAAAGAAATAGGCGAGCTGAAGAAACGTGCCGAAAAAATTGAAAATAACGAAAAAACATTTCATCCGTCTGAGATCTTGAAGAAAGTTGACCTGCTAAAATGGCAGGGTTCTGGTGTGGGCTAGTTGGTTCATGCTTAATAAACAGATTCACAACAGCGCTACGGAACAAGGACAGAAGGAACACGAAGGACAGCGCCCGTCCTGTGTTTTTCGTGTTCCTTCTGTCCTTGTTCCGTAGCGCTGTTGTGAATCTGTTTATTAAAATGGCAGAGCCGGAAACTTAACCTCGAGTTTCATGGTGTCCCGGCAACGGACACCGAAATCCTGCTGTGAAAGGTAAATGAAGTAGCAAGACAAGGCAGTCTTTGTGTAGGGTTCTCCACAAGCCGAACCGACCTACTTCGCCAGGTTTCCTATGGAGGTATTGGTGTTTGCCATTCGTTTGCCCGACAGGTAGTCAGCCACTTCCTATTCTTTAGAGACGTTAGAGACACCTTTTTACGTGCTGTTATTCAGTTGAGACTGCAAAATCTTGCGTCAATTTGTCATCAGTTCAGGCTGAATTGAAGAAGCTATTCATGAATATTTGAAGGAAGTTTTAGAGTTTTGTTAATTGTTGTGTACATGCTTCTCCTCTGATTAATTTTGTAGACACTCGCAAGAACCCATAAAAAGAAGCCGCCGCGGTGGCTTAGTGGCTATGGTGCTCGGCTGCTGACCCAAAAGACGCGGGTTCGATCCCGGCCGCGGCGGCTAGAATTTCTTTGGAGGAGAAATTCTAGAGGCCCGTGTACTGTGCGATGTCAGTGCACGTTAAAGAACCCCAGGTGGTCGAAATTTCCGGAGCCCTCCACTACGGCGTCTCTCATAGCCTTAGTCGCTTTGGGACGTTTAAACCCCATAAACCATAAAACCATAAACCATAAAAAGATCTGAGTCGGTTTTCTCTAAATCACTGCACACGCGCATGTACAGTGAAAGTCGAGGACTTTAGAAATCGAGGTTTTAAAAATCGTTCAGAAAATGATAATTTCTTCTGCAGTCAAAGCCTTTATTTTTCGATTAGACAGCGGCTCTCAGCCCACAATATGTGGCTGTAGGGAAAGCAATTATTTGTTCCATGGGAGTCCAGTGCTTTCTGTGTGAAAAGGATGGACCGATTGATGATTTTTTGGACATCTGGGTCTCGTTTTTTTCTGAGTCATCCTCCGAGTAGCTCTCAAAAAGGGTTTACCGGTTTTTTCCTTCGGTATTAAATACCTCCGAACTGAATATTGGGATTGTCTTCCTTTCGATCTTACATGAAGCATACCCAGTATACAGCAGTAGGGGCGCGGTGCATCACGCAGATCTTGACCAACGGTAGTTTAAGGCATTTTAAAGCAGCAGTATTTGAAAGAAACAATTGCAAGATATATTTAAATAATAAAACATGAGGATCCTGCTCCTCGCTGGCTTACGTATATTGAAACCTTATAGAAAGAGAACTTCAGCTTCTTTACGTCAGTAACAGGTTGACTGGCGGTTCTTGAGTAGGCAATCTTTAAATTTGTTGGTATAACAAAAGCAACGATGACGTAGTGGTCTGATGCAGTGTCCGGAGAAGCCGATCTGTTCTCGCCTCCGCAGATTTGAATCCCGCTCGCTGCCATAGAGTCTTATTGGGCTATTTACGCGAAATCATTATATGTCTCATCAGTCAGAAAATCAGGCCTTCCGGCCACGAGAAATTAACCTGAAACACCATGACGTCAACGGCAGTACCTACATCATCAGAAAAGAAAGAAAAATAACATTTCGTACTTCAAATTCATACATCAGTAGGTTTCGAACCAAAGCCAGCGGGAATAGATCACCTTATCTAGCACAGCATTTGAGTAGTTCATCGTCACCGCTTTGTTTATTGAACATGGTATTTATTACACTGAATTTATGTTCTATTGACATGAACTGCTCGCAACATAAACATAAAGGAGTTTAAATTTTTTTCCCATGTCAACTGAAATCTGGAACAACCTTGTAGGTCCCTTGCGAAGTTTTCTTGCTGAAGAGTTTGCCAGTCCATTGCATTTTCATATTAAGCAATAATACCCGGTTCTTCTTTGTATTTGTAACCACTATATCAATGTCTCTCACCAGAGACAGCACTATCTCTAAATAAATAATAAATTAATGATTAATAAATGTTTCTGAATTGAGGCCTTCACAGGCAACATTTGCGTATGTAATTTATCGAAGAGTCTAAGTGAACGATGAAAGTAACATTTTTCGCGGCCGCATATGGACACTGTACCTTAGTAAATAAAAGTTCAATGAGCGTTAAATAGGCGGACAGAAAAGCATCAAATTTAAATCTCTGTAGACATATCTTCGCGCCACGGAAATAATATCTCTGCTGAAAAACGGACTGCGAGATAAAAAAAAATATACATCATGCATATAAACAAGGACGGTCAGAAAAGTTTGAGGGGGCAATCAGTGTAGGCAAAGCAATAACTAAACTTTTCTGCAAAAATTGTCGAAGTATCGGGCGGGAATTCCTGCCAAAACATAAAGCGGGTAACAATCTGCCGCACATAAAGATGGACTGAAACTAGCCCACCCGCGCTGACCGGCCGGAAAAAATAATCACGTGGCGTGAGTAAGAACAGAAATTCTGGAACATTGATAATGTACAAGTCATAGTAAAATTCTGCTGCTAGAAACTAGTTACGAAACGTAGCCTTGCCTCTGGACCAGCGTTGTGTGGGTGGACCTGTTCGCTTAACTGAGCAATGTTCGGCTAAGTTTCTGAAAGGCCTACTTTGGAAGCAACGGAAATGCTCCTGTAATCGCTTTTGAGGTACCTGACCGTTTGGCTTATGTCAGCGGAATGCTGCATACTACGCCAATGGCACATGTTACATATCAAAACTGGCGCCGGACGCTACAGCTTGTATTGGTTTGTGACTCAGCCCTTTTATGGGCCCATGTGCAGATCTGGCCGAGCTTCCTCGCAACGGAAAACGCTACTTGCACTCCGCATCGTGACCCTGCTTTTTTCAAACGATGCTTCATTCTATGAACCTAAGGCGCCACTGCGTACTTCCGTTTTTCTTTTGGTTCTTGTTCAGGGGCACCATCCTGACCTCTTCTGGCACGTTTAAGCGAACTCTCGCTCACCGACATCAAGACGAAGAGCGGAAACCTGGCGCTCTTCAGTCTCGCCACCTGATGTTGAAAGCTACGAGTGCTTTCAATGCTGTGGTATCATCCCTTATAAATTGCTGACCCTAAGCATGTAACCGCAATGCAAGTTGTCCTTTCGCAAGTCATTGTCGTCACGTGACACTTATCATGTGACCCTTCGATGAGGTCCGAAACTTATTTTTGCAAGTCATGGTTGTCTCACTCAGGCACACATCCCCAACACACTTTGCCGTCGTACACACCACAACGCGTTCACTTCGTGCCCCTCTCACACCCTTGAACAAACGGCGCTTTGTGGTGTACTACATCAAACCTCTGAAGGTGACGCTTTCGAGCGGCTTTTATACGATCCCGCAACAATCATGCTTTGCACTGTGAGGAGACAACTAGACAGGCTTTGCTTCAAGAGCGCCGGCACGTGAGTGCCAAGCGCGTCTCAGAGCTCTACCGTCGTGGCGCCCTTGTCACAAGCACAGATGAAATAGTAGCCGAGTTTTCAAAATACTACACCTCGCTTAAGGGCAACTGCATGGGTTCCTAGGGATGGGAAGCGTAGCCGGAGGCGGCCGAAAGTTAGATGGACGGATGGACGGAGAATTTTGCGGGGACAGGGGGGCCGCAGCTAGCACAGGACAGCGTTAAGTGGGGAGATATGGGAGAGGCCTTTGCCCTGCAGTGGGTGTAGCCAGGCTGATGATGACGATGGGAAGCTGACATCGTATGGCACACATCCAGATTTTTTGCGTTTTCCGTCCATCACAACGAGGCTGCCGCGGCCGCGATATAATCTCGTCTTCTCTAGTTCAGCAGCCGAATGGCGTAATTGATGGAAGCGACGGAATTTGTGCTGAGGAGTGACTGCGAGCTGTCGCTGGTGTTGTACATTATAGTGATAGTAACTGGCTAAGAAGAACTTTTATCACCGGAGCGTTAGTACCCCATGTTCAAAAAAAAAATTTAGCGCGTCTTCAATGACGACTGTTTAAAGCCTCGAAGCTCCGGCCACTCCTGCAAAATAGGTGGCCCACCCGAGTCACGTAACCTTGTGGCGTCATCACAACCTGCCTATCAAATTATGAGCAAACAGACCACCATCGCACGTGAGAGTTAAAGATTGGTCCCGACAGATTACTCGAGAAGGGCAACCTGGGTCACAGAGCCCTCAAAGGTGGCAGCGTCTGCTTTTCCAGGGTAGGGGCGCATACTTATCCGCTGCACCAACACGGCAGAAGTGTTACGACTGGAAGCGATCCATGAATGCAAAGTCGAGAATTAATACTTCCGCAAATTTGTGCATTAACTCAGTCACTCTATCGCGTTATACGCTTAGTGCGGAGCCTAGATGTCCTCTCCAGTTTCTTTTTTTTTTTTTTTGGGGGGGGGGGGGGGGGGGCGGGGGCTAGTTGCATTTTTGTGACACCGACATTCAGCCATTGTCTGTGTGTATTGGGGAGTTTCCTGCGCTGTCCTCAATCTCTTCTAACCTCTTCTTTTTATTTCGGCTGGATTGTCATTAATTAATACTAATTCTATCGTTGCGAGAAAGAACCGCGTTTATTCGAAGCCTCAGCAGTGATGGAAGCATTACGCATTCAGCGTGTAGATGAGCCTTATGTAAAACTACTGGAAGACATCTATAACGGCGGCACAGATATCATAAAGCTACACAAAGTAAGAAAAAAAATTGCCATTACGGAGGGTGTCCAGGAGGTGACACAATGTGCAAATATTTTTTGGAGGTATTCATAGGCTGGGATTGAGAACAGTAAGGGATAAGAGGTAAGTGTGAATGTCTTAGTAATATGTGATTCGCTGAGCAAGTTTTCTCGCTAAGTCACTGAGGGGATAAACTTGAAAGCATTATGAATGACTTAGGGAGAGAAGAATGGTGGGTCTAAAGTTAATATGCAGGTAACCAAAGAAATGTTCAACAGTCTGGGAAAGGAATAGCACTTCGCATTCGATAGCGAGGTGGTGGACGTGGTAAGGAAATGCGTCTTCATGGTGCAGGTAGTGACCGCGATCCGGATCACGAAAACGAAATAACCAGAAGAACAAAAATCCTCCGGAACGCATTTGGCTGGTTTTCTCAGATCATGAATACCAGTCTATCCATATCCCTCAATGAAAAAATTGGCGACGATTTTGTTATTTCCTAATACGAAACTTTTGCGTACCTCATCAGTTGAGGTCGAGGGTTGACGGAAACCCGTCTGGTCGGGGGTGTACATGAAGAAGGCAGAACACCGACCAAAATAAAAATGAATACTTAAACGACGTTTCGGCTCCCACTCGGAAGCCTTGTTCGCATAAGCTTTTTGCGAACAAGGCTCCCGTGTGGGAGCCGAAACGTGAAACGTCGTTTAAGTATTCATTTTTATTTTGGTCGGTGTTCTGCCTTCTTCAGCTCATCAGTTGTTTCAGCTTTTCGATAGATTGAGACAAAGAATTCGAGCAAGACATATATGTGCAATTACAGACAGCTTTTTGTTTTCCAGACGTATTCCTTCTTCAGGAAACACTCCCCTAGCTCTAAAGTTGCACTTGAGAAAGATTACAATACAAAAGAGTTATTGCACTTAAGGTGCACTACCACAAGAGAGAGGCAAAAAAACAAAACCACATTTGTTCACTGAAGCTTAAACGACGGCTCGGGTGGTCAACGCCCTTCTTATATAGGCTCGCTCCACGTCTGGGCGTTCATCGCGCCAAGGCAGGTGTGCACATATACACAGTGTCGGCTGTGCAGTCTCCTTCTGGTCAAAGGCCGGGAGCTTCGAGGAGCATCTGGAACTTTCTGTAATGGCGCCGCCGCCCTCCCGCGAGTGAAGAGGTGGGGGGCATCTCTTAGCGCACGCAAGGCTACGCCCTCTCCGTAAACATCGCGTAGAAACGACTCGGATAGTCTACAACAATCGACGGCAATCCCCCCGCGCGCCGCGTCGGCGAGCGGTGGGAGAGGGGGCAGCCGCACACAAAAGGCTAGTCGCCCTCCAGGGTTTTCTTCTCCCCCGTTTTAGGACGCGCGTCGGCGAGAACCATCCGCGCGGTGCTGTTTTTATTGCGTAAGCAACATTACGACAGGTTTCAGCCCTTCGCGTCGGGGCGGCCGCGAGGCACGTTTGACCTTGAAGGGTGGCGAGAGGCGCGGCGCACTACAGCTGTAGCCGCGGCGCTGCCGAGTGGAGGCGCTGCCCTCGTCGCGCTCTCGCCAGCTGCGGAGTGTGGAGAGGAGGCTGGAGAACGAGGGGGGGAGAGGGTGGGGGGGGGTATAAAATGCGTTCGCTCGCCTGTCGGCTCCGTCGTTATGCCGCCTGATAAATAGAAAGGGGGGCTACGTCGGCTTGACGAAACCAGGAACCGACAACGGGCTTCGGAGACAGATGAAGAACGCGAACAGTGCCTTGCTAAGCGGCGCTCAAGACGCTGCTAGACGGGCGCACCGCGTCTCTATCGAAACCGAATCGTCTACAACTGGTGATGATCCCGAATGGAACGCTATGGATGCTTACGCAACCTACCAGCTGGTTTAACCAAAGCTAAACCCCAGCAAATTTTTTTTGTTTCTTGCTAAGGAGGGGAGGTGGTTGCGCTTTTGCCGTCTCCTGGTTACAACGGACAACGATGACGGCGACGCCGCGAAACGCAGAAACGGGAGCCTAAGAGCTGCGCTCTAAAAGAATAACTGCGGTATCTTACCAGTACTCAACTACGGGGCAGAAACGTGGAGACAAATGAAAGGGGTTGAACTTAGGTTTTGAAGAACGCAGCGAGGTACTGAAAGTTTTCTGCACATATACGTGACGACAGTAAGCTAACAAAGATCATGGAAGACAGTTGGGCTAGTTGGTGTGAATTCGTTAGTGACTGCGACATTGCAACTAGCGTGGAAAGCACAAGGACAGCGACACAAGGAACCGACGGGACAGAACGCTAGACTTCAGCTGAAGTCTAGCGTTCTGTCCCGTCGGTTCCTTGTGTCGCTGTCCTTGTGCTTTCCACGCTAGTTGCAATGTCGATGTCACTAGCTAACAAAGAGTACGTTTAATGTGCGAAGGAGGAGAAAATAAAATATCGAGGCAAAGCTAGGTGCGTCAACACAATATTAACATATGCGTGACCGATCCAGACACACCTGACTGCGCAATATCCATTTTTTTTTGTGCGCGGCCGGTACATATAGAAAAGGATATTTAGCTTTTCATTCGGCACATATGTTCCCGAGGGAATTGCGAAAACTTGCCTGCGTGGTGCTCTTTAAAGGTCGTGCCGTCATAAAATGGCGGAGAGCATGCATCAACAACTGGTGCGCTTGATCAAGGCAGGTTCCTCTTGGCAAACTTTGACTGCTGTGGCGGAATGCCTGATAAAAGATATTAGGACAGGTGTGCGCTCACTGAAGAAAGCCAAAAATGGCGGCCAAAGGTTGAGGCGTATAGCCATACCTTGTGTGCATAAGCTTTCACACCAGCTGAAGAAAGTCGGAGGGAAGTGCGGCGTGAACGTTTTGTTCACCGCCCCCGAAAAGGGAAAGAAGCGAGCCTGTTCTATAAGTGACGAATGCAGGGTTCATCTTAAGTTAAGGACAACACAGCGAGCTATGAAAAGACAAATGACAGGTGCAACGTTGAGACATCGGAAGCGGGCGGACTGGGTGAGAGAACAAACGCGCGTTAATGACATCCTAGTTGAAATCAAGGTGAAGGAATGGGCTTGGGCAGGGCATGTAATGCGAAGGCAAGATATGGTGCTTAAGGGTAACGCAGTGAGTTCAAGAGAAGGCAAGCGTAGCAGGGGACGGATGAGATTAAGAATTTTGCGGGAATACGGTGGCCGCAACTGGCGAAGGACGGGGCTAATTGGAGAGAGGTGGGAGAGGCCATCGCCCTGCAGTGGGCATAGTGAGGCTGATGATGATGATGATGATGATGATGATGCAAGATTGTGGCTTGCATACCTAACCTACGCATTCCACTTCCCTGCGGGAAGTGCTATGTCGGGCAGTCGGTAAGATGCTTCGAAGTCCGATCGAGGGAGCATTGCGCATCGGCCGATTCGTTAGCGGAGGGAGGCTTTCTTGCCAAACAAAGCGAGGGTTGCAGGTGCAAGCCGTGCTTTTGATGCCCCGTGTGTGTTAAGCAGGGGAGGCACGAGGCTATAGCGTGAGATATGCGAGGTCTCCCACATTCGAAAGTAAGGTAATAACTGTGTCAGCAAACGATCTTCTGCCTTGTCGAAAAAAAAAGTTTTATATCTCGAAAACAGTCTCGCACGTGTGTAATAATGTCGTCTTGGTTTCTAGAGGGTTTTAAATATCAAATTAAACGATCAAATTTAATTAAAGATCAAATTAAAAAATTCACGTGATGTTGTGCGCTCTTATTCTTCCTCTTCATCCTCTTTATAATGACAAATACCCAAATGGGACGATTGTTGTTGTTTTTGTTGTCCTGCCAAGGTGTAGTGGCATCGTCCTGTCGCTTTCTTCTCCTATGCCCACGTGTTAAGCGCTGCCTTTACTGTAAATATTCCGAAGGGTGAATGTTTCGCTAAGCTTGTGTACAGTGAAATTACTTGGCCAGTTTTGGATGGGAGTCATCTTCCACATATCTTCGATTTGCTGTTTCGTCCTTTCAATAATCTGTTTAGGATCGAGCGTTTGCGTATTTACCTAATAGGTTGTGGTCCCCACTGAAGGCGGTGACATAGAATAAAAGACTTTTTTGAGGAAATCGGAGACTGGTTTCGACAGCTGTGTGTACGACGAAGTCACCCGCTTATGATTTTGTGCATGAGCCTCTGTCGTTGTGTATTATTTGTGTTTTTATATCAATCACACAGTTAATTCTCCCGAAGTTCAGTGTGATCGAGCAAGTCGAACCTGAAGACTTTTTTCCTCTCTTCAAGGTCACCAACATTTGTTTCTCCCTCAGCAACATCAAGAAAGTGGGAAAAAGATCACAACTGGCCTGTCTCCGTTTTAGCGCATTTTGTCTATCCACCGTCAAAAACTAAGATGGCACACGCGATGGGATCTTTTGCCAGCCCTTTACTTCTTTCGATTACAGCAAGATCGTGCCAACTGACAGAGTTCTGTGATGCGAGGCTGCTGGACAATGGTTCCGCTTCGTCACGGTCGTTATTCATGGCTAACGCCTTGGAAGCAGCTGCAGTGACGTGCTGACCGCTTTACGTGAGCTAGCACTAACACTCGCAGTCTGGAAAAAAACCTTTGTCTGTTTGTCTGAATGCAGGTAGACCTGCAGAAAGAAATAAATAATAAATATAAAATAATAATTATAAAACAACTAAATAAAAAATTATCTCTGTACGTGTTTTTTTTTTTAAAGTGGCGCAGCGCGAACAAATCCGCTTATCTGACCGCTGAACCTCAGAACTATGCTTAATCGCAACCACTCATGTGTCGTGTTCAAGTTCAACTCTCTCGCGTTGTGCACTCCATGTTTTCATCTTCATCAACTTCCACCCGTGCGCAATGGATCCAAAACACACCGCTATCGCAGCGCCCTCTTATTTTGCTTTAAGCAGTCACAATTGAATTCAAGAGGAAGAAGTGGGCTTGGCAGGGCATGCAATGCGAAGGCAATGATAACCGCTGGTCCTTAAGGGTAACGGAGGGGATTCCAACAGAAGGCAAACGTAGCAGGGGACGGCAGAAAGTTAGGTGGGCGGATGAGATTAAGAAGTCTGCGGGGATACGGTAGCCGCAGCTGGCAAAGGACAGGGTTAATTGGAGAGACATGCGAGAAGCCTTTGCCCTGCAGTGGGTGTAGTCATGCTGCTGCTGCTGATGTTGATGATGATGATGAGTCATAAAACTTTATAACGCGCTACTACTAAGGTCCGCATTCACTGATTTCGCCGCTCTTTGCTTGAAGCCTAACCATAAAACAAAAATCGAATTGAAACACGACACGCTAGCGCACATACTTCTCACGTGGCGTAGAAAGCTAAATCGGGTGTAATCTTTTCGCTGTGCGCTACGTGGTTACGATGCTGGTTTTATTGATTTTATGCCATCTCAATCCGAGCTATATGAATTAGGAACAGTCGACGCTTGTGCTTTTGACAGTCGAGCTGATATGCATCAGCAACACAGTGCATTCTACTCGTTTATATATGGACGGTCAAGATTGTCGGTACCTGGAACGATGGCTTTTGCTGTAGCCGGCTAGGACGGTCTGCGCGGCCTAAGCGTAGCGTCAACGCGCATAACACCCCGCGGATGGGTTCTGCCAAGGTTGCCAGTTTGCTCATAACCCGGTGCGTACGTTGGGGTGACGCTACATGGTTACGTTACGTAGGTGTCTCACTACCAACTAGGTTGCTTCTCTGGGGACTCTTCATAGATTTTTCGTTCGTGGTCAACGACGTCGACGCCATGTACGGACGCTGACAACGGCGTCGGCTCTTCTGCAATACGGGCTGCTTTACGCTATTGCGTAAAGATCAATGCGGTACCCTAAGACACAATGTACACTCAGTAACAAAAGTTTCAGGACGGCAGGCTCGCGAAAATATATTTATTTCTGTGTGGTCGGGCAAAGCAGATCTACCCAAAGTACTGAACCACGAGTGGACATGAGTCCTGTATTCAAGGTGTGTTCACCCTCATTCGCGGTGCACGCACTTAAGTTCACCAAGAATTGTGCATTGGTTGAACACACAGAGCTCACCAGGAAGCACGTATAATTACCGCTTTGCCGGAATTGCGCTGTGACTTAGTGCCCCGGCAAAGCAGTTTTTCCTGACCTTCAAGAGCGCTCAATAAAATTAAAAAGCGTGCCGTACAATGGCTCGACAGCAACAACCTTTATTTCATTTGCGCAGTGAGCCAGGAGCATATTCACCTTAGCAGTAGCAGCAAGGACAATGATAACAATGAAATGTTTGCCGTTTATGGAAAGTACAGAGTCACAAAGCACAGGGTCCCATAAGACACCAGGAGGTGCCAGATTATTGGAGATGAAAAATTATTGCGCAAGCGCACTCATACAGCTGCTTGTTGAAACAAAAATGAACAAAAAGGAGGGCTGCTAAACTTCAATATCGGTGAAGGGAACAGAAATTATGCGCTCCAAAAGAGTTGCTCGCTCGTTGAAACGTCAAACTGTGCTAGAGCACCCAGTACTGCTGCAGCCGCAAGAGCTTCAAACACGCTGCACGCAACATCTCTGGCGCTCGTGGTGGAAGAAAAACGTAGAATCGCAGCACGGAGACTGCCCAAAGTGATGTAAAGGACAAGCCGCAGGTGGCATTTCCGACCGTGCCCTGATCCCGCCCGTAAAGTGAGGCAAGACACAAGCACGAAGCTATAACTTCGGCTTTCCTCTGCGTGCGCCAAAATCCTGCACTTTTGTTTTTCCTGCATCGTTGCAGTGAAACAAATCGGCCTGCGCGCTGTATGTTACAATGACGCACGCGGGCACACACGCTTATAAGGGTTTAGTGGAAAGACCTGAACAGAACAAGCACAGAAATTGCGAAGTCTGTAAGATGAGGCCCATTCTTTGTAGCTTTGGAATAATGGGGGGAACGCGCGGTGGCATGATGGTTGAAAGCAAGGGAGAAAGAGTTGGCTCCGGATTCAAGACTCCAGGAGAAAGAAAGGAAACAGCGGCGTTTCGAGAACCAGGCTATGCTGTAGAGGCACTTTGAGACAAAGGGTTTTTCCTGGTCGTGGGCAAGAAGAATGGTAGTGATTGTGCACTGTGGGTGGCATTGTAAATGACGAATGTTGGCGCATCACTCACCAGATTATTTGGAGCTTCTAATGTTAGTGCCAAAGTTTATGCGCAGCGTAATTTAGCATGCACTGTCTTCATCTTTTTAACGGAGGCCGAAGTAATCCTGCACCTTCCATCCCTTCCCGATGTGTACTCTGAGCTAAACATCATTCTCCGAAGCAGTGCTTCAATCATTTTGTAAGCTCTTTAATGGAAAGATCATGAACGAATCCAAGAAATTAAGGAAAGACACAATTACCTCCTCATTTTGCTAGCTGATGTGCTTACATTCAAAATCGAATATCAACAATATCAACGAACTTAGGCTTCTTGATATGCCCCTCAGAATCGCACCGGACCACATCTGCTATAAGACACGCGCCACGCTCCATGAAGAGCCTCCTGCCCTTTTAGTCACCGCACTCAAAACTAGTGAAGCGCAGCATTGCCACATCTGCTCCAAGAAATTCACTTGAACGATCGTACTTTCAATGCGTCCAGACCAGCTTCCAGGCGCAAGTCGGACCGTTGACAGACGCGGGGTTTCCTATGCCGCTCCTCCGTAGCTTGGCAGAAACATTGCTGTGATAGCTTCGCCATTCTCATCGCGCCAACAGCAGCGCGGATCGGTCGAGAGAAGCGGTAAACCCTACGTACATGGATCAAGCCACATACCCAGCAAAAGAGCTGGGAAACACGAAATGCGCATATAAATTCAATACAAATTTATTTCAACATCACCACGTACGTGCATTGCAATGCTGCGGGTGCAGGCACAGAGCCTTCTGGAGGCGTGGCCAGACATACAACCTACTAACCATCATTTGAAGGAAACAGCGATATTAATCACTGTATTATGAATGAACACAAAACAATAGAAAAATTCGTAACGGGACGAAGGAAACAATCAAAAGCAATGCATGCGCAATCTGCTTTCTCAATGAGGTTATATATTCAGAGTTAAAAGCTGTTGGGAAACAGTATTTCAACATTTGTCGCCCATAATTTGTTCCGTAGCGAGCAACTAACCTGCGGTCAGTGCTCTGCGTGTTGTATACACGTGTTGTAGTCAAGGTCATTGAGCTATGTGTCATTTTTCGATATGCCGTTTCAGTAGCGTGAAGTACTGTACTGTACAATGCGGTGACGGGTAGAGAAGCTTTAATTAATCAAAGATTGGCGTTCTATGGGCGTTAAAGTTAGCATTATTTATGATACGTATTACTTTTTTCTGTAACCTAAAAAGAGTGTTAACATTAGTTTGCGTTGTAGTGCCACAAATCAGGCAACAGTAGCTCAGCGTGGAGAGGAACAATGTATTATAGAGTAGCAATTTAATATTTTGCCGCAAAAAAAACGTCGTCGAGACAACAAGCCGATTGTGCGACCGAGTTTGGAACGAATGTGGATGATATGCGGGTTCCAACACATATTCTCGTGGAAAATGGCTCCCAGGCTTTTTATCTGTGACGTTATCTCTATAGTAATAGGGGCAATATACAGGCTGATATCAGTATCTCTTTTATTGTTGAAAGGAAGAAATAATGCGTCTTTTGTCTTGGAGCTGATAAGAATCAAGGAATTCGAAATGCTGCAGTTGTTAGTCAATTCGAATGCCTTATTAGCTTTGACTTCCAATAGGGGTAAAGACGGGCCAGGAAAAAGCAAGGTAGTGTGATCAGCATAAATCATGAAGAGGCTAGTTGAGTCGGTGTTTTCTCTGTCATTAATGTAGACGTTAAAAAAAAATAGGGGACCTAGAATGCTGCCTTCACCGCACCGTTCTCTGCTCAGATTTAAAAGCATTTTTTGGACCTGCTGCTGGCGATCCCCCAAAGTATCCCTTCAGAAGTACGAAGAATCTACCGCGAAATCCCCAGTAGTAATTTTTCAGTATTCGTCCTGTGGTTAATGTGGTCGAATGCCTTTGAAAACTCAATAAATAACGCAAGCATGTACTATTACGTTCAAAAGCTCACAAAATTAATTCTTTCTGGCGGAGTACTGAACTTTCTGTGGTGTTTCTTTTTCGTGAATCCGAACTGATAAGGTGTATCGACGTTATGTTTGTTTAAAAAGCTGCTCATTCACTCAAAAATTAATTTTTCCAAGCCCTTAGAAAAAACAGGAAGAATTGGTATTGACCTGCAGCTAGACATACAGCCACGATGCCCCCCTTTTAAATTGGCGGAAACAACATCAACCTTTTATCGTTAAAGGAAAACGCCTTTTCTTGATCTTAAATTACTTAAATGTGTTAAAATAAGACTTATAATGCGATTTATATGCTTTATCGGAGCTATCTGCAATCCACAAATACCATAGCTTCTGCTGTTTCCAATGGATAAAAATGTAGTTCGTACTCTTGCCGTGGTTACCGGTGACAAGAAAGCACTATCGCGTCTGCTGCATGTCATTAAGTTCGTTGAATGTCGGTCATGTGTAGTATTTGAGATAGAGATAAGATGCTCGTTGAAGGCGCTGGGTAACTCATCACCCGTGAGATTTTTGTTTTTCGTGATAGCTTTTCTGGCGCCCAAACAACTAGGAGGCTTCTGCAAAAAAGACAGTCAAGAAAATCTCCAGAAAATAGCGTGTAAGATAAAGCACGAGACACCATAATTAAAACGCTTTGGGACCCCGGCAGTATATGAGATACTGCTATCGCGTGGTGCTTCCTACATTGGACGGAGAGAAAGGTGCATCAACGAGGGTCTGATGGAGGACTTAAAATCACTCAATACCGGGACAAACAGCAACTTGCCCATTCACAGTGAAAAATTGCGTTGCGTGGCAGCCCTTGGCAAGACAAAGATTTCGAAAAGATATTACGGAAAGCGCACACGTGAGATACATGAAGCTTACCTAGTTCAAAACCGTGGTGACACGTGTGTCAGCAGTCCGTCCATCAACCTGCTACTGAAAGACACTGCTTATCTTAAAAGTGATCCTATCTCTCGTAGAACACTTTTTAACCCTTTTACATGAACTGCTAGCCCCTTTCCTTTTTTTACCCAGCCACATGCCAATTATCCATCCTTCACATGCATCTCTCTATTTCTATTTCCTCAAGACCCTCTTCCCACCGGCTTCAATCTTTCTCTAAAGTTTTGATAGCTTTTTTAAGTTTTAAAGTTTTTTGAGAATTTGTCGCTTTCATGCGGCCCTTTACCCCGCCCCTTATGTTGACTCAGCTGACAGCTTGCCTCGATACTACTCAATGTGTGGGCACCTTTCGAATAAACTCCAGTTTAAGTCCGCGCCTGTGTTGTCCGTTCCTCTCTTCGTCCTGTGTTTGCGCTGCTCCCTTTTCAGCGACTTTCCCGGAGCTTTCCTTCGCCGTTACGCAGAACGGATATCGTATTACCTTCGGGAAATTTTTAACGCATGTTTATCACAGTATTCAGTCCAATCTGACAGAAAACCACCCGTGTTGTTCCCATCTTTAAGACCAATGATTGTGCTTGCGTGTCAAATTTGGACTTGGATTTCGGATATTTAGCTTTCTTTTTGTGTGCGGCGGTCCTTACGGTAAAAAAGCTACTGTAAGTGTCCAATCTCTTTTGCAGGAGGCCCTGCGCTCTTCTTAGTCTTCACAGAGATTTCTGTCCAGAACTTTTTTCGACACTTAGTTGTTTCCAACGCACCAACCATAGCATCTGTTCCTTCGATATCCGACATATCAGTGGCAAATTGAAAAAAATTGAAAATAGGCTTTGAGGAAAAGAAATGAAGCAGTAGCTCTCTCATATCTTGGTGGACACCCGAACCGCGCCTCAAGGGAATGGATAAAGGAGTGAGTGAAAGAAGAAAGGAAGAAAGAGGTGCAATACCGGAGGTCTCCGTAATAATTTCGGCCACTTGGGTATCTTTAAATTCCACTGACAGCGGTCAGCATGCGGGTGCTTTTAGCGTTTCGCCTCGATCGAAACAGGGCCGCCGCGGTCGGGTTCGAACGTAGGTACTCCGGCCCAGGAGATGAGCGCCTGAACCTACTGAGCCACCACGGCAGGTCAGAAAATTTCCATCTAGTGGTCGGAGCGGCGGGAAACCAAGGGCTTGCTCAAATCACTCTCTATTTGTTTATTTTCTTTAGTTAAAGCACACCTCAAAGGCCCCAGGTATAGGGTATCACATGAGGGATAGACTGGTGAGATCAAAGAAAAGAAAAGAAATACATAGCTTATGACATGTAATATTTTTTAAATTGATATCTTGAAATGACGCAGATTGGAGTGGAGCACTGCGTCAGCGGGAAGATCATTCCAGTCTTTTGCGGTCAGGATGAAAAATGATGAAAAATGCGCGGTGGTATGGGCAGACGGCGGGTAAATTCTTTTGGTGTGGCTGACACATTGCGAGGCCCGATGGGAAGGCAGGATGACGGTGTTGGATGGCTGCGAATGATATAATTGATGGAAACGAAAATTCGAGAAATTTTACCTCATATAACGAGAGCAGGCAAGTTAGCTTTAAACTTTAAGTCAGATACACTAATGGAATAGCCGCAGTTAGAGCAGATAAACCGAGCTGCCCGATTCCGCACCGATACGAGAGGGTTAATAAGAAATGATTGATGGCGGTCCCAAATAGCGCATGCGTACTCTAATTTTGGACGAACGAGGGTTAGATAGGCCACGCGTTTTACAGAGGGGGAGGCGAGTTTTAATGGATGGCGGAGAAAACCAAGACATCGGTTAGCATCATTTGTGAGCGCTGATGTGTGATCTGACCAGGATAGATCGTGGGTTATATTAATACCTAAGTACTTGTAGGAGGGGACACAGCTGAATGCAGAATCTTAAACGACATAATTGGGTGACAGGTAGGAGCGCTTTCGATGGAAGGATATGACGGATGTTTTATTAGCGTTACACCATTTGTTGCACCAGGACTCAATAAAATTTAGATCATTCTGTAATGCGGTTATGTCGGAAGTGCTCCGGATGGGGCGTTAAATTACACAGCCATCAGCGAACAAATGAATGCTAGAAGATAAATGGATGTTAGAAGGTATGTTATTCGAAAAGTCACTGATATAAATTAGGAAGAATAAGGGGCCGAGAACAGTAGTTTGAGGCACTCCGGAGATCACACGGGACATTTGGGATGATCACGTGTTCGCATAAACGAATTGCTGTCTGTCGGTAAGAAATGAATGAATCCAATTTAAAACTGATGGGTTAATATTTCAGCAAGAAAATTTTGAAATAAGACATCTATGAGGAATCTTATCAAATGTTTTATGCGAAGTATACTACTTTAGCTACCACTTCAGCCCTTCACCGTGGTTATGCGCCTAGTATACTTCGAAGTAGTATACTTCGCATAAAACATTTGATAAGATTCCTCATAGATGTCTTATTTCAAAATTGTCTTGCTGAAATATTAACCCATCAGTTTTAAATTGGATTCATTCATTTCTTACCGACAGACAGCAATTCGTTTATGCGAACACGTGATCATCCCAATATACTACTTTAGCTACCACTTCAGCCCTTCACCGTGGTTATGCGCCTCCAAATCACGTGATACAGGACGTCACACCACGTGACACGATGATGCCATGCCACACCACGTGACACGATGACGTCACGGGAGTGGAGAAACGGGGGCCCACCTCGCGCCGTCGCTGTGGTTGTGCGCCTCCAAATTACGCGACACGATGATGCTTCGCATTCTCCAGGCTTAACCAAGTTAAGCCTCAGCCATTTTTTTTTCGGAGTCATTGAATATTGCGTCTACAGGAATGTTATTGTAAACGAAGGAATTAAATCATTAAAAAACATTGCTAGTTAGGTTTCGCAAGATTATCAGTTAAGAACACCATGTTGGCTAGGGTAGAAGGCACTCAGCGCGTTTAAGAATTTAAGTGTGTTAGAGTGATATATACGTTCCATTAACTTGAAAACAATACTGGTAAGCAAGAAAGGACGAATATTTTGAGATGAAGATGAACCTTCTTTAGGAACCTGAATTTAGTACCAACTTTGCTGTCGGCCAGCATCACTCCAGGTAAAAGAGGCTGCTAAAATATGTGCGGCAAGAGGACACTCGTCACATTTTTAGCGTATTTTAGAATTAATTCCATCAATGCCAGCTGATGACACGGGCTTGAGCGACTCGATGAGCTACATGATGCCTAGCGGTTCGAAAGTGATGTCATGCAAGGTGGGGCGCTCGGGGTAACTAACCCTAGGTACGTCGTCATCCGGCTAAATAGAGAATACAGCAGAGGAAGTGCAATTCAATAATACGGTAGTTCAATACGGCAGGAACTGCGCAGTTTTGCGTGTCAAACAAGGAAAAAGTTCTGCAAAACCTCGGGTTAATAACACTCCAGAAATTTTGGGTGTTAGAACGTAGAATTTGGATTCCTAACAAGCGCGGGGGGTTACGATGTAAGGACGCCTTGTGGCTGGCGAAAGCATTTGTAACCAGTCGAATTCTATATTCGACTCCATACCTCCACCTGCGGAAGCGAGACGAGGATTCACGCGAAGTCATCCCCCGCAAAATTATTAAGCGGGCTCTGTGCCTCCCCGTGAACACCTCCAACAAGCGCCTCCTGGGGATGGGCATGGGGAACACATTTCGGGATCTCCAGGAAGCCCACTTAACCAACCAATACACACGTCTCTCGAAGACATCGTCGGGTCACCGCCCCCTTGCCTGACTACACATCCAACTCACCACTTTCATGGAAGAGCGCGTACGTATGTCATCCCAGTGGAGATGAGCCTCCACGTGCGCCATCTTCCCGCGAAAATTAGCCGTGAGGACCATAATGGCCGGCGCTTGGCGCGGTCGGAAGCCCTAACCCGCCACTATGAATCGAAACCCGGCGTATTCTACGCGGATGCCTCCGTCACCCACCGTGTGGTTTGGTACAAGGCCCCAGTCGTCCACCAATCCAAAACAGTGAACGACCTTACTTTCCGAGCCCGTCACATTTCACACGCGGAGGTCGCCATTGCGTTGGCTGCACTGATCCCACTTCTAAAACAATTATTTCCGACTCGCGAGGGGCCTGTCGGAACTTCGAGCAGGGCTGGGTACCGTATCTAGCCTACAGCATTCTCCAAAACAGCGTCTACACCGAGGACCTCGATCACCGGCGTATCGTTTGGGCTCCTGCTAAAATAGACCTTGAGGGAAATGAGGCAGCTGGCGCCGCCGCCCTCACGCTCTCTCACCGGACATTCCCCTCCGACCCCGACGATCAGGAACTCGAATTCACTCTCGCTTACTCCTTCAAAGACATTGTTTTACTTTATCAATCTGGCCACGGTCTTTATCCCCGCCCGTGTAAAGGTCTCTCAAAGACGGAGGAGTGACTTTTGCTTCACCTCTATACTAATAATTTGATGTGCCCGGCAGCTCTCAAACACTTCGACCCTTCTTTCTCGGGCATTTGTGCGCACTGTGCGGAGAAGTCTTCGGACATCTACCACATGGTGTGGGCCTGCCCCTCCAACGCTGCTATCCCCCCTCACCCCAACCCAACCCGGGAGGACTGGGAGGCGACCCTGCTCGGCTGCTCTGACCTGCAGGCCCAACGGGCCTTGGTCGCGCGAGCCCGGGCAGCGGGCGACGCCACTGGGGTCCCGAACTAAGGATCTCCACCTGGTACTTGCAAGGGCTGGTCCCCTCTGGGTCAGCTCATGCATAACCTCCTGAAGTGTATCGGTACATAAATGTTTTACACCACCACCTGGGCAAAGTGGATGCGTAGAACACACGTTTTGCTTTCGCGGATAGTGATTCAAAAGGTTTTTCACATGTGAAATATTTCGCCCAGGCGCCGGCAGGATTGGTGAGTTTAGCCATGCTAAGAGACGTTTCTTTTTATTACGAAGGCGCGTCAAAGATGTGTTGAACCATAATGAAGAAGAGCGTTCAGTAACTTCAATTGTAGGAACCTATGTTTCGGTGGGTTGTTGGAATTTGTTTTTGTTGGAATTTGTTTTTAAATTCTACGAGTTTAATTTGACCGAATGCTTAGAGAATTCCTTAACCAGGGACTAAAACGTTAAGTTCGTTGTTAATGCTTGCGTAGTCACCTTTGTCATAGCTCGTAATTGTCTTTTTTATGGTTTTTGAATGTGGAAGTTCGGACTGAAACGTTGCGTGCAATAATCACGCGGTCACTGAGGTCGGGCAGGTGCCCAAGAGATGAAACGCCATCAGGATTGAAAGTTGACGATGAATTTTTATGACGCAAGGGCATCTATGGCGAAAAAGCGCCATGGAACAAGGTTCTTTCTTCTACTCAACGTTGGATCAAAGACCCATTTTCCAGTATTTCACCCTAAATAAGCTGAGAATCAGACCAGGGGAAATCGTTTACCCATTGTGTCACCTGTGGGTACCCGGCAGCAGTGGGGATCGAACCGCGCACCTCTCACATGCAAGGCGGATGCTCAGACCACTAGGCCACCGCTGTGGTGCATTTGAATGGGAAGTTTGGTTTAGTTTATTGGGGTTTAACGTCCCAAAGCGACTCAGGCTATGAGGGACGCCGTAGTGGAGCGCTCCGGAAATTTTGACCACACGGGGTTCTTTAACGCGCAGTGACATCGCACAGTACACGGGCCTCTCTAATTCCGCCTCGATCGAAATCAGGCTGCCCCGGCCGGGATCGCACCCGTGTCTTTCGGGCCAGCAGCCGAGCGCTTTAACTACTGAGCCACCGCTTATTTTCTCTGCATGATTTACCGCTGAAACTTTTCGTGTACCTCATTGCTTGCTCTCAATACTCAGCGGCGATTAGGCCGTTAAGTAAGGGTTCAACACGGCTTTTTTCATGCTGTCCTCAGTTTTTTATTACATGAGAAGCTGAAATCGATAAATGAAATGAAAATGATGTTATCATGCTGGTTTTTGTCAGTCGACGTTAATGTACACTTTTTAGTAACATTACAAACCTTTCCGGTTAGTGTGATTATGAGCCTGAACGGAATACTCATCACACGAATGTAGCTCCCAGGAATGTAGCGTAAACTTTACATTTCGGCAGCGTGGCTGGTGTCTGTATCGCGTATTCCAAGGAGTACACACTGGCAGAGAGGGGCCGGTCCCAAGTATAATGCGATCACGCATACGTAATATGGCACACGGTAAACCTGCTCCCAAAAACAATTCCGCTCATTAGACACTTTCTCTCGATAGGAACTGTCGCACATCAAAGCATTTTTTTTTGCATTTTGCCACAAATAAATTTTCCTTTAATTTTGCATGCTGCTGACAGGAATAAGTTTGTGAATTGGAGCAAGACGATATTCAAGTAGATTTCAGACATACGAATTTTGATGTGAATTTCAAAATTTTTGAGAATTAGAGCACTCAGGATGTTCCTCATACTATCCTGAAGGCACAGCAAAGTAAAATAGGCATTGCGGACATAAGTTCGGCTTAGTTTGGTTTATGCAAATTTTAACGTCTCAACGCGACTCAGGCTATAAGAGACGCCGTAGTGAAGGGCTTCGGAAATTTCGACCACCTGGGGTTCTGTATCGTGCACTGACAACGCACAGTACACGGGCCTCCGGAACATCGCCTTTATAGAAATCCAAGCGCCGCAGTCGGGATCGAGCCCGCGTCTTTCGGGTCAGCAGCCAAGTGCCGTAACCACTGAGTCACGGCGGCGGGGCCTTATAAGGAACAAGGATGCGTGTACATGAAGCATGCAATAGAACAACGAACGCACGGCTTTGCCCGGACGTTCCCCTCACAGCTGGTCCTATGTCGCTATCTTTACTGCTGCACTCACCAAAGTTTCGAAACTGCAAGCTTATCCCCTGCTCTTTTATTGTAGCCCCTAAAGTGATCAGACATTTTATAATTTAAAATGAAGGTAACTGCTTCGGTTGTTGCAACTAGAATTCTTCTAATTTTGACTAATTTCGCAGTTACAAATCGCTGACGCGGTCTGAAGGCTGAAAAGGCTTATTTGTCCAATTTCCAGTCAACAACCATTCCTTCTTATATTCCTTCTTGGTAGAGCGACTCCTCCGGTGAAGCGGTGGTCCCGGGTTCGAACCCCGGACTAGGACGAATTTTTCTTTAAATACAAGGTTTCTGAGAAGACTGTATAGCTTTCCATTGTAGCCGTATGGCTGCGCTCGCGTCGATGCCAAAGAGTAATTACTCCCTTATTACAAATCTACTCCACCTTGGGGGATTGCCCTAAACATGACCAACTCTTCCCATTTCGAGTTATTGATCAATTCGCTCTCGCCCTACCATAAGCTTGCCGTCCCGGTTAGCTCAATTGGTAGAGCGACTGCTCCAGTGAAGCGGTGGTCCCGGGTTCGAACCCCAGACCAGGACGAATTTTTCTTTAACTGCGAAGTTTCTGAGAAAGCGGTACAGCTTTCCTCTGTAGCCGTGTGGCTGCGGTCGGGTGGATGACAATGAGTAATTACTCCCTTATTACCCTTCTTATACAGTGAACACCAAATGTTTGCCAAAGTTCCATGTCAACCAAACTCTTGCATTCTTTCCACCTGAAATCCGCAGGTGAATGTAGGTAACCAACTCGCCCAAAATGTTGTATTACGGTTAAGTAAGAATAAAAGGCAAAAAACACCAGAACAATATGATGAAACTACACCATTTACTAACCCGACAACGCTTACAATCTGTTCCTTACAGTCCAATAAAGCGTCGCATTGCAACTACCTTGGCGTTTTTGTCGTTTTCGGTACTGTTTTCCGCGCACTGCAGCGCGAGAGGTGACAGCAAGGGGAGGACGGCCGAACGCGGGAAAGGTAGGGAGCGATGAAACACGGACGACGAACACGCATCGACAGTGTCGGGGCATCACTCCTGGGATCTGGCGTCCAGGCCGGGTCCCGATGTGCGCCGGCCGGGGAACATGGAAAAGCCATATCGTTGAGCATCGGCTGGCTGGCGGGGCCGCGGCAGGTTAGGTCGTGTTTTCGAGGGGATGCGCACAGCAAGAAACGAGCCTTTGGGAGACGACACTGCACCGTAAAAGGGGTCCCAGTTTCCTTTTCGGAGCGTCTTGCTTTGAGCTCCCTTCAGACGACATCGCTCCCCTCGGTTTAATAAGATACAGATACAGAGGTTCTGTAACGTTTGACAGGTGACTAGTAATATATAATCTTAATCAATGGTGGCAAGTTATGCGTATTGCCGTTTCTTTATCACCTACATCATCTGCACTTGTGCATTTTCATCCTTTCTTCTTGTTCTCGTAACTCTAATTGTGTTCATCTTTATTTTTCGTTATCGTTGCACTCTATACTGCCATGTATTTAGTAGGCTAGCACTAAAACAATACATATCGGCAGTGCCTTTCTGTCCTCTAACCACCAAGATAAGCGCTTACTTGACAGCTTCTTCATTAGTTTAGCCACAGACGACGCCAGTGATACAGGACGATACCAGGCCAAGTCCGTCACCTCTTTGCCAGGCGTCAGCACTGGGACAACACAAGCCACCTTCCATGAAGAAACAACGACGCCGGTCTCCAACACTCGATAGAGACAGCTTAGGAGCATCTTCCTTTGTTCCAGAGGCAGGTTCTGCAGTATCTGGTTGGTGATGCCGTTGGGACCTGGTGCACATCGACGCCGCAGGCCGCTGAACGCTGTCTGAAGTTCTCGAAGAGTGAACGGGGCATCCATAACACACATTGACGTAGCAGGTAAAGTACAGGAGGGAAGTCCTGAACTTGCGCGCAAAAATACATCGGAATATTCCTCTGCCAAGCATGTGAGAGGTTTCTACTTGCGCAATGCATGCGCTTCGAAAGGCTTCGTAGGGCGAGAGACATCAGAAGAACCGGCAATAACTCGCCCTATTTTCGTCATCGGTGAACAAAACATCGAAAGTAGCGCAGAAGGATGCCCATTGCGACCTGTAGAGTTTGTATATCGTCGAATGGCAGAGTTCATCATCTTGATTGTCGTCTTCAAGGCTCTGTCGTCCTTCTTTCGTAACAGTTGTCGTTCCGCTCTTCGGCGCGCTGCGCAAAGTTTCGTGAGTTTTAAATCCGGAGTCGGCAAATGATCAAGCAGCTGGACTGCCGTGGTTGCTGCCACTTTATTAGAAATCATTTTGCCGATAATGTCACCAGAACCACTTGCTAGATGCTCCCTGTAGTTGTTCCAATTAACAACATGACTGATTTTAGATCCATGCATTCGGAATTCTGCAGCGAGCACAAAGATTAGAAAATAATAACTTAGGGATGTCCACCACTTCACATGGACGTCACGTGAATGCAGAGTTAGCTAGTCTATAGCTGTGGCTGAGGCGGGGGGCTGAAAGAAAGTGGAACTTCTGTCATTGGCCACGCACAGGCCCAAACTGTCGATAGCTTCTACAAGTTTGCTTGGACGAGAATCTGTGTTCCTATCACCCGAAACAGAGTGATGGGCGTTGAAATCACCGCACACAATTCCAACGATATCTTCTTCTGCGGAGACACACACACTGATAAAACACAGAGTGTTCGGGAGGCTAGGCGTATCCTCACATCCGCTACCTCAATATTGTCAGTGCAAAGATCAGTGACGTTCAAAGCCACATAAGGAATCTCGGCGTATGTAAAGCACAGCACTTCCTGCAGGATAACACTTGATGCTGAAATTTTTATGGGGAACATTTCCAGTCAAAGATCTCCAGCTTGGCATGCCAGCTCCGAGCGCGCCAAAATGGGAACACATATGTCCTCCAAAAGTAATTTCAGCTCTGCTAAACGGCCTATGATCCTGCGCAGTTTCACTCCAGAATGGACAGCACGTTTTGGTGGTTTTCAGCAGCACGAGGATGAAGACCAGCCGTATTATCGCTGCGAAGGCGATAATGATGGGCTGAAAGGAAAGCACCAACTGGATGAGGGTGCCAGGCTGCATCGCTGGGTCATGTGACCGCAGGGCTTGAAGCAAAACACGCAGAAGGTCGGACAGACCCCGAATTTAGAGCTCCTTATTTTGCACGACGCACTGACAAAGAACTTCGTCAAAAGATGGTGACTAAGACGCGCTTTTGGCCACTGGAGCTGTTTTCCTTTGGTTTTGCTCTACTCTTATGTTATGGATCATTACCGACTTGCCCAAATTGACTTGACTTGACCGACTTGCTCCGGCGTTTTCCTCTGTCTCTTTTGAGGCAAGGCAATGGCCTCCAAGTCGTCATTTCCCACTTTTTTCCCTTTTTCGTAGGCGAACCGAATGCCAGTAAGCTGTATATTAGACGTTTTCCTAGAGGCTTTCGTCGGGCTGGAATTCATGTTCGAGCTGCCACAGAACTCGGTGATTAGATTCTTGAGCATAGAGATAAAAGAAAGTGGGAAGCACACGTGTTTTACGTACCTGACGAAAACAGGAAAAACCTTCTTGAGCTATCATTCTGCGCGATCTAAGTTGGTGAAAAAGGAGTTCCGCAAGTTTAGCTGCTAACACTAGGTATTTTTATCGATTTCTCGAAAGCCTTCGACCGAATAAATCAGACTACTGTGTTAGAAAAGCTGTTTTGTTATGGAATTCGAGGCATAACAGCTGATTTGTTAAGGAGCTATTTATCAGGAAGGTATCAATCCGTTTGCGTTGACCGAGAATTATCAACTGCCCGCGATATTAAATGTGGCGTTCCCCAAGGCAGTATCCTGGGGCCGCTTTTGTTCATTATATACATAAACGATCTCGTAAACATTGAAAACTCCGCTGATTATATCATGTATGCACATGACACAAGTATCTTTTTAACAGGAACAGATGCTAATGACCTAATAAAGCGTGGAAATCTTATTCTTAGCAAACTTAGTGCATGGACTCTCGGTAATTCATTACTAATAAATTCTTCTAAAACAAAAGCTGTCTTATTCCGTCCAAAATCTGTCCCACGAACCTTTGATGAGAAGCTAAAGTTAAATGACTCTGTTATTGAAATCTCTCCTGGTGCTAAATCCTTGGGAGTAATATTTAATGAATTTATGCTTTGGGACCATCACACTGACTACCTGCGCACTAAACTCTCGAAGGCTTTAGGTATGCTAAGAAAGTGTATGTTTTTTCTCTCAGTCCAAAAAAACCATCTAATATATGTAGCCTTGTTCGAATCACATTTGCGTTACTGCAATTTAGTCTGGGGAAATGGCACCATGAAGGCAATGTATAACCTAATAATAGTTCAAAAAAAATCTTTACGAGTGATTTCAAAGCAGCCTTATGATGCCCACACATCTCCATTATTCACTAAACTCAAAATTGTGAAATTGCAAAACCTGTATAACTATAAGCTACTTTCAAAACTTCAATCTGAAGTATGCAAACGCACACATACTCTCAGAACATTGGGAAATTTGAAAAGAAACACATCTTTACGCTTAATGACGCACATAGAACTGTGGCATGTTCCAAGATCTCGAACGAATTATGGATTTCAGATGGTTCAGTCTAGCATTCCACAGATTTTAAATAAATACCACCCCACAACAGAGAAATTGGGCGCACTTTCTAAACTTGACTTGTATTCACTTTTTGTATAATGCTTTCTAATACTTCACTCTTCATTCCAATTCCTTATGTAATAGAGTTGTTTGAATTTGATCTGTATTGTTTGTAAACTAACTTCGTAGTCGTGATATTTGTTGCGTGAATCTGTGCTACTCACCTTTGTCAAAGCGTCCGCTGTCAGTTATTGGGCGGGGGGACTAGTCAAGCTACTAATGTGTAGCTTTTTTCCCACCTTCCCTACCACATCTCATGTATCAATTTTTGCTTTGTGGTAAAATAAACTTCAAACTTCAAACAGTTTGGCGCAGTGTCTTAAGAAATCGTGCTCTCATCAGGGAGAGCGTAGCACCAAGAGACAAGTTGATAGGTCAAGGATGAGTGGGTACCCTGACGCGCTAATGACATCTGTGGCTGAAAAGAATCTACGAAAGCTACTGGATAGCAAAATACCTAGGAAAAAAGTTTGCAGAGCAGGCTACTGGAGTGGTTGTCATTCCTTATGTACTAACGGGGACAAAAGTGGTATACTCTACGCGGCGGTAGCCGGAGCAACAGAAAACTGCATTGCAACGCCATCTACGGGCGGCATCTAGGACCGAGACAGCTAATGTCTGACCTTTATTATCAGTAGGCATGTCGCTTGGCTCGTTTCAATGTTTCGTGCTTTAGCTCGCCAAAATGGTGCAGTTTTCCGTTGCTCCGGCTCCCGCCGCGTGGACTATACCACTTTTGTCCCCGATAGTTTATAATGTTTCGCACGGCTTAGAGAAGCTAGCAAACAGATGTGATGTTCCCCTCGTGTTTACCGCACTCCGGAAATGAGTGAGCCTTTGTAATGAAAGGAATAAATCGAGGGAAAAAAGTTGCTAAAACACGTGGTATCACACACCAAAAAAAGTTCGTAGAATTTGTGACCGGTATAGTCTACAGAATTCTCTTGTCATGCGGCATGAGTTACGTAGGTCAGTCAGGCAGATGTCTGAACACCAAGTTAAAAGAGTACAGCAAAAACTTAGGAAAAATAATGAATCCTGGAAACCATGCCCCCCATTGAGCAAATCACAAATGTTCACCTTACTTTGAACGGACGACAATTTTAGCTCTTGCAAGGGACAAGAAAGAAAGAGAAATAAAAAAAAGCCTTCGAGATATGGGAGGCCGGTGAACACAAGTGCGTAAGCCCACCCTCGGTGGTGTTATCAAGTGAGGAGTTAGAACTAATCAAGAAACGAAGGAGCCTGCGACACAGCCGATGGCAATGAATTGTATGTTTTAAGCATGCGCATGCAATGTATTGACGTGCCCTCGTACCAGAATAAACCTCAGTTTTAGTGCGCGCTTGTCCTGTGTCCTTCGTTTAGGTTGTCGTTGTTTTTGTGCTTCCGTAGCTCCTTATTCCCCTCAAAAATTAAGAACGCCTTCGAGGATTACTATATGAATCTCTTTGGCCACAGATGACCGGATAAACTCAGAAGTTACGAGGAATTTTTCACGATACTACCTGAACTGGAATTTGATGAGACAACAGTACTCCAAAGAGATATCACCTTCGGTGAAGTAAAAGCCATCGACGAACTGAACCTTGGAAAATCACGTCGTCCAGATGGACTCACTGCCGCATTTTACAAGGAGTTTAAACCTGGTGTCGCCGCAGCCTTGCAAGGGGTATTCGTAGAGTCATTGGAGTGCGGGTCATTGCCGACTTCTTTAACATGCGCTCACATGATTTTGGTTCTGCAAAGGAAACAGGAAGTTAAACATCGCATGGCTACCGGATACAGACCAATCACGTTAACAAATGTAAACTACAAGGTTTTGATGCAGGTGTTGGCGGGACGACTCCAGGCTGTAATTCAGGGTTTCATCCGCCTTTTCAACCGTGTGGCATTAAAAACAGGACGATACACGCCAATATTCATGTGGCCAGAAGTATTAAAGAACTTTGTGATAGCGAATCGCTGAAAGTAGCCACGCTGCAGATCGATATCGCTAAGGCATTTGACAGGGTGCCACATAACATCCTCTTTCAGTTGTTGGACTATGACTGTGTTGGTAAGGTTATACAGGATGCAAGGGAGGAAGAGCGGGCTAGTCGGTAGTTCATCTTGAGGAAAAACACAGCGCACTCCTAAGACACGGACAGCATGCTGTAAAAATGCCGCACAGAAATTGCGCCACAAACCTTGTCATAAATGGTGAACTTTCACACCGTATAGATGTCGGCTCATCTGTTCGCCAAGGTTGTCCATTATCGCCGCTGTTGTTCTCCTTATTCCATGAACCACTCTGCTAGAAAAGTTTGCAGAATGACGAAATACGCGGTTTTGGCTTCCACACACGTCAGGTCCGTGTGCTTGCCTACGCGGATGACGTTGCTTTTTTTTGCATCGGACAAGGAAATCATTAGTACCACTGAAATCAACACAAGATTTGTGTGCCAAGAATGAGAGCATGTTAAATATAGATAAATACATCGGTTTGTGGCATGGCGCATAAGACACGACACCAGACATGACGCCAGGTGTATTTGAAAGATTTCACTGGTCCACTACACCCAGCACGTATCTTGGGGCGCCTCTTGATTGCTATCGTGGAAGCAATTCTGTATGGAGCAACAAGGCCGATGGAATAAGAGACCGCCCCGGTGTCTCAGTGGTTACGGCGCTAGGCTGCTGGCCCGAAAGATGCGGGTTCGACCCCGGCCGCGGCGGCCGAATTTCGATGGAGGCGAAATTCTAGAGGCGCCCGTGTGCTGTTCGATGTCAGTGCACGTTAAAGAACCCCAGATGGTCGAAATTTCCGGAGCCCTTCACTACGGCGTCCCTCATAGCCTGAGTTGCTTCGGGTCGTTAAACCCCAATAAACCAAACCAAACCGATATGAGAGAGTGGACATCTAATTGGGGTGGACGCGGCCTTCGCACCTGCCAGAGTATGCAATGTTTTTTCTTGCAGCAAAGGTGCTGCACCTTGTGCAGGCTTTGTACTGTAAACGAGTGAATACACAAATATTCCACCGCTTCTTTGCGGCATTTATATGGCAGTCTAGTACGGAGAGAACATTCCCAAGGAATCTTTTCCGGCGAATCGCCGAGGAGGGCCTGTCCCTCTCTCACTTGTTTTCAAACCAAGTGGCCGTACTCTTCATGTTTCTACGCAAGCAAAGAAATCCTTTCCTCGATTGTTTTGTTCACTAATGCTGTCCAATGCGATTCCAGACTTTTTTCATCTGCCGGAGGTGGTCACTACAGTGTGTCCTGTTACCTCCGCGATATTTTCGCATCATGTCGATTCCTTGTGGCCCGTTGTTCCCGAGAATATTTGGCAAACCATGAAAAAAAAAGGCAACTAAGAAAAACTTACTACACGTTTTTTTTTTTTCCGTCCCCTTGTGCCCCTTGAGTAGGTCGGCCTTTCTGGTCTCATAACGACAAAATGTGTTCAAGAGGTTACGAAGAATGCGGGTGAAACCTGCAGCAAAAACTTTCTTCTTTAAGCTTCATACAGGGATCTTACCAGTTAAAAGCTGATTGCACGAAAGAGACATCTATGTCCCGTGGGGGACACACTGCTTTCTCTGTAAGGAAGGAGCTATTGACCATGTTTTCATCGCCCGTAATATTGCAGTCTTCTTTTGGGATGTGTTGCAGTGAACCATAAGAAAGATTTGCAGCTCACACCGCATGGCATTAGGTTTCTGCCTGTTGAAGACGGTGCCGCCCCATACGATACCGTTTTGAAGCGACAGCTTCACTCTGCTAGGTAAAGCCAGGTATCTTTCTGCTTAGCTTGCATGCAGTGTGGCGTAGTGCAATGGCATATCGCCATTGCTATCTTGGAGCCAGATGTGTGTATCCATATTTTGTTGAGAGTGTTTTAAAATTTACGATGTGCTAAAGGATCGGGGTTTTGACAAGAAACGGTATCCCTCTTGCGGAATCAATCCCAACGGAAGAAGTTGGGAGGGTCGCTGGTAGCTTGTAGTGCTATACACAATAAAGGAAAATAAATAAAAAACGCCGTCGCGGCGGAGTGGAAGCGTCCCCGTCTCGAACGCCATAGGCCGTGGCTCGATTCCTGGCCTAGACCCTACCTTTTGTTTTTTTCATTGAGTGCGCGTGCCTTCTGATGTTTACGCAGCCCCGGAAATATTTTCCACGTGCGGTGCCTACAACTATTACTACTAATACTGCTACGACGCCGACGGCTTTTCGAACGCATGAGCTGCATACGCTTTCTCTTAATATCGGCCTTGGTAAAATTATTTGTTGCACAACTGCGTAGAAACACGACTGCGTAGTCTTTTCTATGAGAACTTACCGTTTGTCCCTGGAGTAGCATGAAAGGCCCATAACCAGGAAGACTTCGCCTTTATTCATTATAGTCTCGCTTACAGTTTCTCTTGCCGTTAAGACATGTTTTCACGTGCAGAGCAGGATAGCCAGTCTTCTACATCTTCGTGTGGTTCTCCACGGAGTCAGCGGCTCACGGGGCTGGCGAAGCAAGACAGGCGTTGGCTGCGGACCAGGTTCCATCGTGAGGGGCATATCAGGATAGCAGGTCAGCAGCTCCACCAGATTGGACGCAGTGGCGGCTGCAGTCCGGCGAAAAGGAAAACAGCGAGAATGGCTTCTAAATGAAACTCTTTATTTGGGCAGATTGGCGGCCGCAAAGAACTGAATCACTCGGCGCCGGCGTAGCAACAGGTGACCTCGGCGGTCGTCGAAAAGATTGCCCGCCGCTCTCGGCCGTCCTCTTTTTAAAGATGACAGAGAACTTTCTGAGATAAAGCTTGGAAAGTTACTAGAACACTGTGGGACAACGTACATTTGGCTCCGCCTGGATGCAATCAATGGAGATAAATCTAGGCTCGTCTTGCATCACAAACAAAGCGATAAAGCGGCGTGCCGGTAGCTTCGAAGAATGAACAAACAAACACTGCAAAGATTCGCGGCAATAAGCCCACAGCCTACGCCTTATAAAAGGTTAAATGAAGTATGCCCGCCTGTTAGCGCTTTCGAAAGTTTTATATAAACAATAGGTACGTAATAGCACATGGGTTCTGACACACACAGCTCCACAATTAATAATGTATAGTGCAGCTTCCGCAGTGTTAACATAACAGGAAAGATGGGTGATATGTGGTCACACAAGCGTCGCGTATTTGAATGGTAAGGTTTGGTTTATGGGATTTAACGTCCCAAAGCGACTAAGGCTATGAGAGACGCCGTAGTGGAGGGCTCCGGAAATTTCTACCACCTGGGGTTCTTTAACGTGCACTGACATCACAGAGTACACGGGCCTTTAGAATTTCTCCTCCAAAGAAATTCAACCGCCGCGGCCGGGATCGAACCCGCGTCTTTCGGGTCAGCAGACGAGCACCATAACCACTCAGCCACCGCGGCGGCCTGGTCGCGTATTTGGAGTTCCAACCAATCGGCGAGGACCTATGAAGACCTGTCTACACAGTGGGAACTTTCAGAACACGTGCTTAAAATGGCTACCAGTTTGCAGACCGAGAGCGAAGTTGTCAATCACTTGCAGTAAATGCAGTGCTAGTTTTGAGACGTTTAAGAATCTGCACTGAGATTTAGCCAAGCGTTGTGTTTGGCTGGTTATTAAAGGTCTATTGTAAAACAGCACAAAAGACGTGGGACCAGAGAAAGAAAAACGCATAGGGCAAGCGCTGTCCTTCTCCAGCGCTTGACCTGGGTTTTTATTTCTCTGCGCTGCTTTACCATGAATCCATTAAGATTGATCTAGTTAATGAATACAACCTTGTTATAGCATACTAGGAGAAATTTTCCTGAACACAATGGTTGGCTTGGAAATTTAGTGCACAATGCTTTCAAGAAGTGGTAGTGGTTGGCAAATTCTAAAGATATGTAGAAGCAGAAGGTTCTAAAGACATTTTTGCTTTGCTTTGGTATTCCTCCAAGCTTAGGGAAAGTCTGCTTGTGTGAAGAGAACAGTGAAGTGCAACGCGATTCTTTCCAGAGTTGGAACGCAGCAATGGTTGGTTTAGCAATCAGTTAAGATTCTTCGCGCAACGGCTCTTAAGCTGGGCCCGGAGTTAATAGGCGTTCGCGGCACGACCTCGCTGAGAGCATTTGGTTTTTTCTGATTTATGAGAAGTACATTCAGCACTGAGCAGGGCACCAAGGGAACCCTCGGCGGGCTCAAGTTATTTCGCCTGACTACTGCTGCGGCTGCATCGCAGAACAGCGCTTTGCGACGCTCTCCGCTCCTACCCTTGCTGCCTCCCATACACTGTCGGAGGCTGGCATCGCGAGTCGCGAGCTCAAAGCAAAAGACCCACTAATTTACAATTCAAGATAAGCTCCCTGAAAAGCCTGCGCCCTAAGCTAATCAGCGTTCCTTCGAGTGTAGAAGCAGCTGCGCGAGATTGGCCGTTTAACAAGCGCTACTAAATTATGCCTGCTCAGAACTTGCGTTAACGGGGCCGGTGGGGAGGCACAACGTTTGCTTGCATCACCCCCTCTGAACACCCTTTCCAAAATGCTGCTCTCCTGTCAGCTACGCGGCGCCGACTGGAGATGGCGGCACTGCCTCGGAGATGGTGATCTTGAGAAATCCACCACACACGCGGAGAGGGAACGCACACTGACAGAGAGGGATTTGGTCCGTGCTGGGCGTATGGCTTTAGATCAATATCCGACGCCCACGGAAAACATACGCGTCGAATAGCGCATCAGGGATCGTCACACCCTAATGGGGCCCGGGGCATTGTTGTTAATGTCCACTCTGACTCTCAACGGATCTTGTAATTAGTGATCGTAAGAATACATTTACCTCGCCATAATTTCGTGCACCAACAAGGGAAGACTGAGGCATTGTGGACATCCCGATTTCTCAGCGTCTGACCTTTTGACCTTTTGACCCAAAGCAAGTGACGCGTCTTCAGTCAGCTGGGTATCCGACAAGCCTCATTGTATCTGTATCTGAAGGAATGTTGAAAACCGTAAAGAGAAAAGACAAGAACCAGATCGAAGCAAATGGAAACAGAACGGTAGTCATCCCCTATTTGCACAACACCTCCCATCGCCTAAAGAAGATTACGAAACGCAGTGACGTCAGAGTAGTGTTCTCGGCGCCTGAGAAGTTGGAAAAACTAGTCAAGTTGACTAATCCTTTTCTAAAGCCTAAAGAACCATGCGGTATCAAGCACCGGGATCCTTTTGTAGCATGTGTTTCTGGTGTGGTCTATGACATTCCTCTATCGTGTGGCTATAGGTACATCGGTCAAACTGGCCGATGTCTGAACGAAAGATTACTGGAACACAGGAGGAAGGTAGGCAATTATAGAGACGGTAATCTTTCTGAACATTGTCATGATTGTGCTGTAAAGAATAAGAAACCATGTAAACCTGTCTTCAGCGCATGCAAGATTGTGGCCAAACATAGTTGTCAGGATGTGAGAGAGATAATAGAGGCAGATTTGATTAGAAAAGCCGGTTCATCCTGCGTCAGCGCACCATCTCACACTGACTAAAAAGGAAATAATGTTTTTGGGGGCAGCCACGTGATGTCGGCAGGGCTATCAGTTTGACGTCATGCAGCAAGGTGTATAATATTGTGCTTGTGTATCAATAAACCTTCAGTTGAAAGTAAGCGCTCGTGTTGTCCAAGTCTCTTCTCTGTCCGTGTTTTTTAGCGCTTGTACGTGTCTGTCTTTTGGTTTGGTTTGGTTTCTGGGGTTTAACGTCCCAAAGCGACTAAGGCTATGAGAGACGCCGTAGTGGAGGGCTCCGGAAATTTGGACCACCTGGGGTTCTTTAACGTGCACTGACATCGCACAGTACACGGGCCTCTAGAATTTCTCCTCCAAAGAAATTCTAGCCGCCGCGGCCGGGATCGAACCCGCGTCTTTCGGGACAGCAGCCGAGCACCGTAACCGCTGAGCCACCGCGGCGGCGTGTCTGTCTTTTGAATGAACCCTCAGTTTATAGTTCTAACAACAAAAATCACGAAAGGGACCCCACTAAGGAAAGAAGAAGACGGGACGAGCGCCGACTTAAAACGCTTTATTAAAGAACGCCTCTTTCTTTCATCAACAAAAACGGGCGCCGCCGCGGTGGCTCAGTGGCTAAGGTGCTCGGCTGCTGACCCAAAAGACGCGGGTTCGATCCCGGCCTCGGCGGCTGGAATTTCTTTGGAGGAGAAATTCTAGAGGCCCGTGTACTGTGCGATGTCAGTGCACGTTAAAGAACCCCAGGTGGTCGAAATTTCCGGAGCCCTCCACTACGGCGTCTCTCATAGCCTTAGTCGCTTTGGGACGTTAAACCCCCCAAAAACCAAACCAAAAACGGGCACGCGCGTCAAGCGCTCAAGACCTTACTAAACAAGGAAACTTTGTTTCCCTCTGGTACAAGTGAAACGAAGCTTCGCTGACATTCTTGTAAGGGCCACATCTTTATACCAGATTTCTTTTATACGCCCAGAAAGAGGACACAATAAGACAAGGTAGACAGGACGGCTCCCCGTTGCGATTGGCTCCCCGTCCTGTCTACCTTGTCTTATTGTGTCGTCTTTCTGGGCGCATAAAAGAAATCTGAGTATGAACCAACTAGCCCCCCAACGTATATTACTGGATTATCTTTATACCAACCAGGCTAAAGAACTTCACGTGCGTTTTTGTCTTTCATACCTGCCAATTACCATAGTATGCTTTATGAGCGGCGTGCATTTTTCGTCTGTGAATTTTTTTTTGTTTTTGCGGCCTAATGTTTTTCAAAAGCTGCCTGCAATGCGAGCCAAGAGAGTTTCTATGCTCGTGAAGAAGCTTACTAATGCACCCTCTCTTTTGTACCACATAATCCGAACCGCGACTGAGCGCGCTATTTCATTCGACTGCTCGAAGTGACCTCGACAACCCCCTCGGATGGCAGAGCATTCGGAGCCAACCTGTGGGACGTCATCCGCGACATTGTACAGGAAGATCTGCGTCGCCTGTTGCCATTTTCCAAGCGGCCTCAAGTAGCGATCTTTGCGGAAATCGCCCGCGAAGAAGTGCAGTATGCGATTGGCTCGCCTTCATCGACGCCTCCAGCCGCAGGTCTAGCCTACGCTGTTACAGTACGCACTCCTCGGCCCCAACGACACCCCCAAGGTCCTGTGTGACGTGAACCAATTGTGCGAAAACGCCGGCCCCCTACCCTGCACCTCCACCTGGTGTCTATTAGTGCTGTCGGCAGTCAGGCCGTCAGAAAGACATCGAAAAGAGACTCTAAAAGAAGCTTTATTGGGCAGACCTACTCCCACAAACAACTGTATGACAGGGCGGCAGCGTAGCAACACGCCTCCACGGCGGCCGTCGAACAGAATGCCCGCCTCTGTCGGCCGTGCTCAATTTAAAGCTGACAGCCAGCTTTTAACATACGGCATGCAAAGTAATCACAACAGTCTGCAACAACGCACAATCGGTCCCAACTGTCTGTGATCTTTGGAGGTATATCTAGTCGCATCTTGCAACAGAGACAAAGTGTTAAAGCCGCATGCCTGTGGCAGTGAACGAGAAAAAATATTACAAAGATTTGCAGCAATATCACTTCCATTCTGCAGGGCACAAACTTGATCACGTGGTTGATGCCGCAGCCTGCTTTCGTCTAGTATATTTGTCGGTCAGTAAGCACAGACGGGACAGCTTAAGCGGAAAAGGAAAAAAGAACATTCCCACAAAATTTCCCCTCCCTACACACTTCATAGGCCAGAACTAGGGCACAACTTCAAACTTACGCCGTTCACGACCGTCGGTTCAGTGAGCAGATGTATTTGGACCTAGACAACTCCACAGAGACTCAGCAACAGCCAGAAGAAGCGAAAGGTGAAACCCAGATGAAACATAGGCGATCCATTTCAGCCGGTGGTGGTGAAAACTTTTATTTTGTGAAAAAGAGTTGGGGAGCCACAGAGTGGCCCCGCTACATGGTCGGCGTCCCTAGTCCGGGACACCGCATGACGAGGCCCCGTCTGTCGCCCGTTTCACCAGAGCCCTTGCAACTGCTTTGCCCCATATGAGGTCAAAAATTAAATGACGACCTCAGCCAGGAAGAAGCAAATGCCCAATTTACTAGTTTTAACACAGGAATCATGTGATAAAATAGCCTTTTTTTGACCTTGCAATGTACAGTATGGTCCACGGTTAAACAGAACTTCCCGTAGCGTGGCCAGCGCACTGCGCGGAGCGCACCCTTCGATAACCGGCGAGAATTAGCGAAAAAAAGGGCCATGCGCTACGACTGTGGAAGGCATAGTCATCCTCGCTTCGTCACCTATGGCGCACTCCTGGCGCTGGGCTTGCGGAAGTCGAAAAAGAAAATTAAATGCATACACCGTGCCAAAAATAGAGCGCAGATTTTTCTCACTACTGAGTAACAAACGCGAATTAATGAGATATATTTCATTATTTTCGATTCTTTTGAAGCAGTTTTTCCGCGATAGAGAAGGAGTGCAGTAGAGGCGTCTACTCTAGTTCTCGTCCGCTTTTTGCTTTGAACCAATGCGACAAACTCCGGTTGCTGCAGTGGGGCAATAATTATCCGAAAACGCAATGAGCCTGTCGATGCGTTTGCACGGCTTTAAGCGAGGTGGTATCGGTATCATACTCGATCGGTACTTGGTGTGTTGTGTGTTTTGTTGTAGAATTCAAAGAATGTGTCGTCGCATTAAAGTGTATGATTATGCATGAAATGTAAAACATGGTCGCTGATGGTCATGACATTCCAAGATCAACATGACCATTGTCATGATCGATGCCAAATTATCTGGTGGTGATTGGTTTGTATGGAATTCGTCACGTGTACAGCGATGGTGTGTATTTGCATGAGGTGGGCTAAGCATGATGTGTGGTCAGGCAACATGATCCATGACTCTTCGAGCGTGACATAACATACACGTGACGTCACAAAGTCGGAAGTGAAGTTATCGAACTGTAAATGATGACCAGATGTAGCGAATAAACCAGTAGTCATGACCAGAAGTGTCGTCACCAAATCGGAAGTGACGCACGGAAGGTAAGTGGTCGACCCTGAAAAAGCATCCATAAATGACGTTACTGAATTGGAAGTCGTCCACCCGAACTGGAAATGATGACTCATGTAACGCCAGCAAGCCAGAAGCGTCACACAGAAGTTACGCTCTCCAACGTGAAGTGGCATAAATTAGTTTGGGCAGAAAAAAGAAATGAAAATAAATTCGCCAGGTAAAATAGAAGTGACAGAGGTCAGCTTGGGAAGAAAAATAAAAAGAAAAAGCCCTGCAAGCGCAGGCAGATGGCAAAACCGGAAGTGACGGCATCGAAACGGAATTTGCACAATAACCTGTCGTTTTCTCGTTCTTAAGTATCGCTCAAGTTCGCAGTTATTCCTCCTCTTCAACATGTCAGACCAAGTGGCCAAAGGTTCCCCTTGCTGAGCATTTGAATTGATGAACGGGAGTGATATCATAAAATCAGAAGTTACGCCATCGAATCAGTAGTGGCAACCTGAAGTGGCGTCAGAAAACCGGAACTGTTCCGACAACAGCTCGACGAGTTCCTTGTGCTATCGCAACAGAGCCTGAGCATTGTCGACGCGCCAACGAATTTTAATGCGATAGCTCAACAAAGCAGTCGAGGCGTTGCCGGAAGCCGGTGACGTCACTTCATGTCGTCGCTTCTGGTTGCCAATTCTGCCTCGACAGCGCAGCTTCCGTGCATAACTTCCGGTCCCATGACCACTTCGACTGAAATTTTGCTTTCCCTGGGTCATTTCAGGTTAGCACTTCTATTTCCAGAGCGAAACATCCATGCAGCACATCGGGGTTCTTGACGTGAATTCCGGTTCGATGACGTCACTCCATCATCATAAGCCTGATTATGCCCACTGCAGGGCAAATGCCTCTCCCTGTTGTCTCCAATTAACCGTATCCCCGCAAGCTTCCTAGTCTCATCCACCAACATAACGTTTTGCCGCCCCCTGCTACGCTTGCCTCCTCTCGGAATCCACTCCGTTACCTTTAAGGACCAGCGGTTATCTTGCCTTCGCATTACATGCACCGCCCAAGCCGACTTCTTCCTCTTCATTTCGACTAGGATGTTATTTTAGCCCGCGTTTGTTCTCTGATCCATTTATCGTTACATTTATCACATTTCTTCCCATTGCTTGCTGCGTTGTCCTTATCATAAAGGTGGTGGTTTGGTTTATGGGGTTTAACGTCCCAAAGCGACTGAGGCTATGAGAGACGCCGTAGTGGAGGGCTCCGGAAATTTCGACCACCTGGGGTTCTTTAACGTGCACTGACATCGCACAGTACACGGGCCTCGAATTTCTCCTCCAAAGAAATTCAACCGCCGCGGCCGGGATCGAACCCGCGTCTTTCGGGCCAGCAGCCGAGCACCATAGCCACTGAGCCACCGCGGCGGCCCTTATCATAAAGGGGCACTGAAGCACTGCTTGAAGGGAAACCGACTATACTTCAGTGGGCTTTCATTTCTAACAGAGTATTCTGTGAGGCCAGTTGGTCATACATAATCTGAACGAAAAAACATAGCGTTTAAACAGGACACAGAAAGATGAGGACTGGACGGGGCTACAACTTACAACTGAATGAAATCGATAAACGAAAGAAACATCCCTTCTCGCGCAAAGACACGCATGCGCAAACTTGAAAGAATGGCAAAACTGTGATAATCTAGAAAAATCCGGTAAAAGAAAAACAGACGAAAAGGGGAGGAATACCACCGGTCATGAAGACTGTTTACAAACATTAAGTGTGTCTTAGAAAGTTTCTTTCTTTTTCCATTAGATAAATAGATGGTGTGCTAATGCACGTATCACTACCGCGTTGTGATATTTCATGAGCTTCCAAGATTTCCCTCGAGAATTGATCTTTACCCCTTCCTAAGATCTTCGTGCGGTTCAAAGAGGGAAAGAAACCTGGGCAGCTCTTGCAATGCTTTGGCAAGTGCTCATCAGTTTGCTGACGAAGCGAAGATGCGTGTTCGCTCAGCCTCACGTTTAGGCATCTGCCCGTCTGCCCAATGTACACACTTTCGCAGCATAGAGGGATCTGAGAAACAATATCTGTGGCGCATGTACGTGCGGCTTCTTGTGTTTTGTGCTACATCCTGAATTCTTGACACTCTCATGATCTGCCAGAGCCAAAAGCTTTGCAAGCTCGAGGGGAGCTGAAAATACCACATCAATACCAAATTTTGCTGCCACTCTCTTCAAGTTGTGCGAGAGCCTGTGTACATAGGGCATAACTTCAAACTTCCTTTTCTGTTGTCCCTGTACATTTATCTTAGATAACTGGATGTGTTCTCTTTCTTTGTGTAAGTTTTTATTTAGAGTTTCTGCGACAGCCACAAGAACATCGCCAGGAAAGCCTGCTTCTTTAAGTCTTTGAACCTGGTTGTCAAAACTACTACCAACTTTGTGCGGACATGACTTGAGGAGCGCCGACTTGAGACATGTGGCTGCTATGCCTCGCGTAATGACCTTCGAATGAGAAGAGTCGTAAGGTAGTAGCGCTTTATTTGGACCGTGGCTCGTAAGCCCAGCAAAAATGACCAACAGAATTAAAATACAGGTGAATATCTAAAAACTGAATGGAATCGTGAGCAGGAAGTTCTATGGAAAAATTCAGTAACCTTATGATACCTTTGAGTCGGGTTAAAATCGTGTCTGCAACTACACTGAAGTCATCTCTAGACAAAAGGTTGAGAACAACAAGGAAATCATCTACATATCTAAAGACACGTACAATGCGCTCATCGTTCAACTGAGACTGAAGCAAACGTCCAAACTTGGCAAGAAAAATTTCACATAGCGCAGGGGCGACACTTGAGCCAATGCAAATCCCACGTTTCTGGACATAGAAATGTTCTTTGTAGCTTATGATTGTAGAATTGAGGTACAGGGGCACGAGTTCCAGAAATGATTCAGTACTAACACCACATGAATTCTGAAAAGACACCTAACCCGCCTCTTCAATACACTCTCAAACAGCAGTGAACACTTCATCGTGCGGCATCGAGTAAAAAAGTTCCTCTATATCCAGTGAAAATGCAGAGTTTGCACCTCACACGTCACTCCGCAGAATGTCAACTAAGACGGCTGAGGAGGCGACTTTGAAAGGGTCCACAGTACAAAGGCTGTTCAGGTGACGCTGGAGGAGCCTGCCTAGACGTGCCTGCCAGCTGTGTCGCTCTGTGATAATGGCTCTGAAGGGACATTCGGGCTTGTGAGTTTTTGCGTTGAAGAAAACTTTCAGTGCATCTGCTTTGCAGTAGCTCACCTCCTTCCCCAGCCTGTCCAGCTTGCACTCTTTCAGCAACTGCAACGCCCTACTCTTAGCCTTAGCTGGCTTAAGAAGCGAGCGCTTAAAGTTCTTCTCAATTGCTTTCGTAGCCTTTGCATCACACATCTCCCGAGGAAGAACGACAAAGCCTCCATCCCTTTCGGCTTGCATCAGAGACAGCTTTCAATTACGAAAGTGCCCAACGGCTTTGTTCACCTTTGTGTGTCTTCTTGTATCAGACGTGTAGGCCTTTTCGAGAGTGTCAACACACTCCGAAATGCAATGTGTTCTCTCCTCGCCACTCGCCTTCTCTGCTATTCTGTGAACCGAAGCAAGCATTTCATGCTTCGGGACAGTCAGTTCAAGACTGAACTTGGGGCCCTTTTCCAGAACGCTCTGAACTCCACTTGGTACTGAGGCATTCAAGCAGAACGTAACTGGAACTTTTCCTACCTGCTTCTCGGGCGTCTTCGGGCGGTTTGGAAGTTGTTTCCCCCACAACCACTCCGTCGCCGCGGTTGCATGACCTTGGAAATCTCTGAGCATCTTGAAGCCATCGCTGGGCACTTTCGTGATTCAAAGCTGTCTCTGATGCAAGCCGATAAGGATGGAGGCTTTGTCGTTCTTCCTCGGGAGATGAATGATGCAAAGGCTACAAAAGCAATTGAGAAGAACTTTAAGCGCTCGCTTCTTAAGCCAGCTAAGGCTAAGAGTAGGGCGTTGCAGTTGCTAAAAGAGTGCAAGCTGGACAGGCTGGAGAAGGAGGTGAGCAACTGCAAAGGAGATGCACTGAAAGTTTTCTTCAACGCAAAATCCCACAAGCCCGAATGTCCCTTCAGAGCCATTATCACAGAGCGACAAAGCTGGCAGGCACGTCTAGGCAGGCTCCTCCAGCGTCACCTGAACAGCCTTTGTACTGTGGACCCTTTCAAAAAGTCGCCTCCTCAGCCGTCTTATTTGACATTCTGCGGAGTGACGTGTGAGGTGCAAACTCTGCATTTTCAGTGGATATAGAGGAACTTTTTTACTCGGTGCCGCACGATGAACTGTTCATTGCTGTGAGAGAGTGTATTGAAGAGGCGGGTGAGGTGTCTTTTCAGAATTCATGTGGTGTTAGTACTGAATCATTTCTGGAACTCGTGGCCCTGTACCTCAATTCTACAATCATAAGCTACAAAGAACATTTCTATGTCCAGAAACGTGGGATTTGCATTGGCTCAAGTGTCGCCCCTGCGCTATGTGAAATTTTTCTTGCCAAGTTTGGACGTTTGCTTCAGTCTCAGTTGAACGATGAGCGCATTGTACGTGTCTTTAGATATGTAGATGATTTCCTTGTTGTTCTCAACCTTTCGTCTAGAGATGACTTCAGTGTAGTTGGAGACACGATTTTAACCCGACTCAAAGGTATCATGAGGTCACTGAATTTTTCCATAGAACTTCCTGCTCACGATTCCATTCAGTTTTTAGATATTCACCTGTATTTTAATTCTGTTGGTCATTTTTGCTGGGCTTACGAGCCACGGTCCAAATAAAGCGCTACTACCTTACAACTCTTCTCATTCGAAGATCATTACGCGAGGCATAGCAGCCACATGTCTCAAGTCGGCGCTCCTCAAGTCATGTCCGCACAAAGTTGGTAGTAGTTTTGACAACCAGGTTCAAAGACTTAAAGAAGCAGGCTTTCCTGGTGATGTTCTTGTGGCTGTCGCAGAAACTCTAAATAAAAACTTACACAAAGAAAGAGAACACATCCAGTTATCTAAGATAAATGTACAGGGACAACAGAAAAGGAAGTTTGAAGTTATGCCCTATGTAAGGGTTCGGTAGCGTTCGCGGGGGTCATCGGAACGCGGCCGGGGGTGCTCAAAGCGAAGCGTCTCCTTTCTTGGAACACGGCCGCTCGCGAACGCGCCGGCAGGTATACGGGTGTCCCCCCACCCGCGGTACTGATTCGCACACGTGCTGGCACGGATGTCTATTTGTGTTTGTTTTTATTTTGTGGTGGAGAGAGTGCTCTACTTTACGGCAGCTGGACGGCTGACCATGCTCTCGATTAGCCAATGATATGAAAAATGTAGAATGATTGGGTGCTACGGAATGTGGGCCGGGCCTTTAGGACTTTAAAACTGGGCCCCGGAGCCGGAAGCGGGGTTCTGGGCTAAGGTGAGATGCAACGCATCTTCGGCAACGCCGAGTAGGGGCATCCCCTAGGATTAGCCAGTTCCACATTTTTGTTGTTTGTCCTTTTGCCGCTTAATATGTCTCTAGTGTGCCTTAACTTGTATATTCTGTAAATATTTGTATATAAAGCTTCAGTTATTGCCTTTTTTTATCCCTGCGTGTCAACACATCTTGAGACCGTCTCTGACGGGGCACCCCTGGTGCAATGACATAAGCTTCAGTCTTCGAGTTACCAACCGTCTCTGGCGGGGCACCGCTGGTGCAATAAGGAAGACGAAGAACCTGTGTGAAACTTTACTGGCGCAGTCGACAGGATCCTGCGGCCATCGGAAGACGGCGCAGGAAGAAAACTGAAGGCAGGGAGAAAGGCGACGACAAGGCAACAGGTCAGCGTTCGAGAACGGACCTGCGGAGAGACGGCGGCAAAGACGCAAGGACCACGGCAGGAGTCCAGCGACGCGGGACTGCATCCGGTCAAGGAGAGCAGCGCGTCGAGAACTCGACGGTCACCGGCGGGTCGCAGCAAGTGACGACAACGTGCACAGGACCAGCGGCGTCCGACAGCTCATCGCAGCGTGCGGTGAAAGTGGCGGTGGACTGCGACGCCAGGAGCTGGCACTGCGGATCGACGCATCGAAACTGTGAGTTTCCTTCGTCGCATTGTTAGCGTCCCTGTGCATGTGTTCGAGCCGGTAGGACAGTTGAGGGATACAGACGGCGGTATGGAGGGTTATCCATGCCGGCCCTCACTCGATATGAGCTACCAAGTGGAATTGGCAAAGGCGCGCTTAGCTTATTATCAGGCAGAGCTTGCAAAAGTGAATGGAGGAAAGGCGCCGCTATGCGAGGAAAAACCTCCGGATTTGCAGGCGTTGGAAGCAAGGCGCCAGCAGCTAGAGCTCGAGCTGGCTAAGCTCAAAGAATCTAGAAGAGCCAGTGAATCAGCCAGGGAGAACTGCTCCGATTCCCGAGTGGTGAGGCCGCCTGTGTTGGAAGACAAAGAATTATGCTTGTCATGCACAGATCAGGGAAACAGCAGTCAGGACGCTGAAAGCAATCAGCCGGTTTGCGGGAACGCATCTTTGTTAGGAAATGCCGCAGAGAGCGAAAACGAGATTTCTGAAGGGATCACAGCTTTTCCGCCACTGCGGGCGGCTAACAAAGAAAAAGAGCAGCCCAATTCTGATGGTCTAGGTCCAATCGAGACCAAATTGTCCGAGACCAAGCAGGAGAGTGATATAATTCCTGCAGGCTCTATGAATGAGATTGTGATCTCTGACACGGAGCTAGGGACCGGAGAAAATCTGGCGTTGCTGCAAACACAGACTGTGTCGGCCATAGGGCATGAAGTGCCCCGTAGCGTTCCTGGTGACAACAGCTCTACATCCGAGGCAGAGAGCGGAGGTGGGCCCGCTGGGCCGACCGGGCAGAGCGCCGCGCAGTTGTCGAACGCACCCGGTGTGTGTCCGGCCAGGTCATTTGAGGACCCGGAAATGAGTGGCGACTTGCCGCAAGGCAAGCTCGGGTCAAGTGACTGCGAGGGAGCTCATGGAGCCTCGGAGTTAGACGATGCCACGAAGCCGGCAAATGCCTATCAAGCAGGGAACGGCAACATCAGTGTTTGCTCGTGGAGGAACGGGGCAAATGGTTCCAAGCGAGGCGAAGTAGCAGGAGGCAAGGGCGTGGCTTTCAAATTGAAAGTCGCTGCGTGGAGAAGTACGTTCCGTGCTGCAGTATGCCAGATCAAGAGTAGCAAAACCGGCATCAGTGGTACGGTTAGACAGGGCAGGGGCTATGCTCCTTATGCAGCGCGCGGCTCGTACCGGCGCGCCAGAGAGAGCGGGCCCTCAGGTGCGTCGTGGGGTCAAAGATCTGGACTTATCGAGGATCAGGACGTTGTTTTCGATCCTGGAGGGCAGCAATTTTTGAATTCTTGCCCGCTGTGGCACCAGCCTAATGAGCCGAGTGGCAGTTAGGCGTTAATTGTGTTGAGACGCGTGGTGGCTCGAACGCACACAGGGACGCTCGGTGCGACTAAGGAGGCTCACGTGGCCCGTATCAGTGCTACTGAACGCTCTAGTTGCGAGTGTCGGTGTGTGTGTCGAGCAGGACGCGGGTGTGCATGCTGGTGAACTGGGTGCAACGCACCAACTTGGACGCGTGTTACGGCGCACGGCAGGCATGCCACCGTGTGAATTTGTGGAATTTGCTGATGTTGTGTGTGCATTTTGCATTTTGTTTTTGGTTTTGGTTTTGTTGGTGCCAGCGCTGGTGTAGCTGCGGTAGGTCACCCACAGGGTGGTTTTGTGACCCGTACCGATCCCTTCTCGTTATAATTCTAAAAGTGGCATTTGAGCCCTTTGTAGAATCTTGGGAAGGGCGTGTAAGGGTTCGGTAGCGTTCGCGGGGGTCATCGGAACGCGGCCGGGGGTGCTCAAAGCGAAGCGTCTCCTTTCTTGGAACACGGCCGCTCGCGAACGCGCCGGCAGGTATACGGGTGTCCCCCCACCCGCGGTACTGATTCGCACACGTGCTGGCACGGATGTCTATTTGTGTTTGTTTTTATTTTGTGGTGGAGAGAGTGCTCTACTTTACGGCAGCTGGACGGCTGACCATGCTCTCGATTAGCCAATGATATGAAAAATGTAGAATGATTGGGTGCTACGGAATGTGGGCCGGGCCTTTAGGGCTTTAAAACTGGGCCCCGGAGCCGGAAGCGGGGTTCTGGGCTAAGGTGAGATGCAACGCATCTTCGGCAACGCCGAGTAGGGGCCTCCCCTAGTATTAGCCAGTTCCACATTTTTGTTGTTTGTCCTTTTGCCGCTTAATATGTCTCTAGTGTGCCTTAACTTGTATATTCTGTAAATATTTGTATATAAAGCTTCAGTTATTGCCTTTTTTTATCCCTGCGTGTCAACACATCTTGAGACCGTCTCTGACGGGGCACCCCTGGTGCAATGACATAAGCTTCAGTCTTCGAGTTACCAACCGTCTCTGGCGGGGCACCGCTGGTGCAATAAGGAAGACGAAGAACCTGTGTGAAACTTTACTCCCTATGTACACAGGCTCTCGCACAACTTGAAGAGAGTGGCAGCAAAATTTGGTATTGATGTGGTATTTTCAGCTCCCCTCGAGCTTGCAAAGCTTTGCGCTCTGGCAGATCATGAGAGCGTCAAGAATTCAGGGTGTAGCACAAAACACAAGAATCCGCACGTACATGCGCCACAGATATTGTTTATCAGATCCCTCTACGCTGCGAAAGTGTGTACATTGGGCAGACGGGCAGATGCCTCAACGTGAGGCTGAGTGAGCACGCATCTTCGCTTCGTCAGCAAACTGATGAGCACTTGCCAAAGCATTGCAAGAGCTGCCCAGGTTGCTTTCCCTCTTTGAACAGCACGAAGATGTTAGGAAAGGGTAAAGATCCATTGGCGAGGGAAATCATGGAAGCTCATGAAATATCACAACGCAGTAGTGACAGGTGCATTAGCACACCATCTATTTACCTTATAGAAAAAGAAAGTTTCTAAGACACACTTAATGTTTGTACAACAGTCATGAGCGGTGGCTATTCCTCCCCTTTTTCTTCTATTCTGCTTTAACCGGATTTTTCTAGATTATCACAATTTTGCCATTCTTTCAAGTTTGCGCATGCGTGTCTTTGCTAGAGAAGGGATGTGTCTTTCGTTGATCGATTTCATATGTGAATTAGAAAAAGTATACTCACTGAAATGGCAAAAATCTTAAGGTTTACAGTTAAATTACTATTTCAGCTGCACTATAATGCCTTTTATATTTGGCCCCTCAAGTGAAATCAGATGCCTTTGCTGGAAAGGTCTCTGAGGATCAATAACTTCGTGTGGGCTAGTCGGTTAAGCATCATTGTAAGAGGCAGCGCAAAAGAAACCAGGACGAAAGGGAAGACACATATACCACAGGACGAGCGCTGAACTACCAACTGGCAGTTGGACGAGCGCTGAACTACCAGTTCGTACTTGAGCGCTCGTACTTTGGTACGCGTTCCTGTGCCGCGTTCTTATAACGATTGTTTTAAGTACAGTTTTTTTCCTCGTGTTATTAAAGAATGGAACATGCTGCCAGAGTCCATTGTAAATATTAACTCCCTCGACGCCTTTCTAGAATGCCTGAAATCTTACCTGGACCGTAGTACACCAATGTAATAGTTTTGCCTCAGCACTTGCTTGCGTTATTCTTATCTACTCTTTGATTTTTCCTTTCTTTTTTGTGTCGATATCGCAGTTGTGAAATGTACCTTGTTTTGAATGTGAATTTATTAGGTTCTCCACTCCTGTAATAGCCTGAGAAAGGCTGACAGTATCAATAAATGAAATGAATGAATATGTGTATTCCCTTTCATCCTGGTTTCTTTTGCGCCGCCTCTTACAATGGGTCTCTGATGAGTGTCATGCGACACTGGCGTTACAGTAGAAGAATGAAAGTTATCCTACTGCTACAACTGTTTAGAAAGAATGCTATGTGACACAGGTATTACAGTAGAAGGATAACAAGGCTCTCCTCCTGCTGTAATATCGTCTTAAAATGCTGCTCTGTAGCCCGCCACTTCAAATCCAGAATCAAAGTTGCAGTATTGGATGACGCCTTATTGAGAAGAAACACACATATACTATTTCAAAGGAAAATGCCAACATATGCCGTCAACACTGGTTCAAAGCACACTTATGCAACACACTAATCTCAACACAAAGTTCTAGAAAAGCGCACTTCAGAAAACCCAGTACTTACATGTGTTCTGCAATACACGTTGAACGGGCACACACAAGGAAGGCAGCCCGACAGTTGGACAGCGGAGACATCCTTTTCAGTGACAGCTCTTTTCAGACCTCTTCACCATTGGACAGCAGGCACTTTTCCTGCATAGCATCATAATTTGAATTTCACCTGTGCAATCTATGGAAGATGAAGTACCCACAATGACTGTGTTAATGGGTAAGAATTCGTATCGCCAGTTTCACAAAAACACAAGGCAAAGTTTAAACAGACAAAAGTTAACTTGCTCACACTTGAATCCACGATAAGCTCTGCACTGTTTAGGGTTCTTCAGAAATATTTAATCTGAAAGGGCTGTATGAAAAGGCTGCAAAGCGCTCGAGCCTATTTTTGGACTGGTTATTCTTCAACATCCAACAATGATTTTTCTCGACGGTCGCCTGCCACTAAAAACACTTTACGGCTTCACTAATGATCGAACAGGCAGTTTCTCATTGGGGAAGCCGCGGCACTCTATTTATGCGAATACGCGTTCATACAGTCTGTTACTGGATGTGGCTTTTTGAGCTTGTAAGACACCACTGCGAGGCGATTGCACCGACAGTTCAGCCTTGGAGGACGACGTATTCAGGCTGCTTTTGATTCCAACGCGATTAACCACCCGCCACAGTGGCCAATAGCGTGTATCGCTTGGCCTGGTTTGGCTTATAGGGGTTTAAAGGGACAGTGAGGAGAGCTCGATCAATATTTTTTTTTACAGCAAAATCCGATAGTTTTGTATTTCATGGCTTTGTTGGCACTTGGCCGGCAGCGAAAGAAGCATTTATTTCTAAGAAATTTGGATTCGAAGTTGGCAAAGTTTTTCCCGCCGCTCTGATTCAAACTTGGGATTCTCCTATGACGACACAGGACTTATTGACGTGAAACATGACGTGGACATGACATAACGCAGACTCCGTGATTTCTTACGGCCAGGAGTGCGGCCTGGCAGCAGCCGAAAAGAAAGCTACCGCCGGCAGCACGTTGAAGGCATCTATCGGCTATTGCGGCCGTCGCTACCGTCGCTTCGTTTACGTTTGCACCGGCGTTTTGCCAGCGTTACGATGGATACCGTTCTCGATGTGGTCAACGTAGTTCTAGCAAATAGACACCTTTAGCTTACCGTGTACCTTGTTACCGCTAGCGGAATACCGGGAGCCCGCCTACTGCCGGAGAGCAGGCGCTGATTGGTCCCGATGCTGCAGGCGCGCGCGTAGCTGCCGTATACGTGGCGCCATCTGGCGACGTCAAGGAGATTTGCGTATGCATTGGCTGCGCCTCAGTGATTCCTGTCTTCTCATACTCTAGTGTTTCGAGAACCATTGGTTCTAGAAACATTGTTTTGTCCTATGACGTCATCACGCTTGCACTTGCGAGTTTGGCCTATGGCGGCGATACCTGTATCTTGGTTCTTGCTCTTTTCTACGTTACAATAGCTTTGTTGTCAGTATGAGTGCCGTTTTTGTGATCAGGAGCTGGTATTCTGTCGATACAAGCCAGCTTCAATTTCTCCTCAGTGTCCCTTTAACGTCCCAAACCGACGGACACCGTAGTGAAGGGCTCCGGAAATTTCGACCACCTGAGGGTCTTTAACGTGCCCTGACATCGCACAGTACACGGGCCTTTAGAATTTCGCCTCCATCGAAATTCGGCCGCCGCGGCCGGTATCGAACCCGCGTCGATCGGGTCCGCAGCCGATCGCCGCAAGCACTGAGCCACCGCGGCGGGTCTGGTGCCGCACAGTCCGCTGCAGCGAACACGACTCGATGTCGTATCGAGCAGTGTATATCAAATGCCGAGCCCTGACGCGTACTCGCGTAGCGCAGTATGCCGCGCCAGAGACCGAATGACTCGCACTACCGGCCACCAAGGCGGGCAGCTATGGGTTAGATGTGTCGAATGCAGAGCGAACACAGCATACCCCTAGAGCTCGAGAGCAGGTTTAATCGTCTCGCATAGGTGTGTTCAAAGCTTACGAAGCCACTTCAAGAAATTGTATCGACGCGTGTACGCGCAGCACATAATGCAACGCTAAACAGGTCAAGTTGCGTGCAATATCGTCAAACCGCTGCGAGCGGATAGCGACGAAAAACATGCGTGCAGGCAGCAATGCACAACCACGTCGAAGAATGATTTTAGATTATTTTCACGGCGTTCGCGTCGCAACGGATACACTGTGAACACAGACAGGACAGCTAGTTAGTGACTCCATGTAGAGTGCATTTTGCCACCGCAGAAATAACCGTGCACAATGTCGGGGGGTTAACAAAGGCGGCAGCGCCTCATCTCTTCCGTTTCTGCTCGCCTTAGTGCTAGGCGGTTAATTTGCGTGGTGGCAAATTGCGCGCATTCCTGCGCATTATTACAGGTCTTACCTGAAAACGAAGACTCGACGCCTTCCAGTAACCGCTTTCTTCTTTTGTAAGGCGGTTCCGGTAGATAAAAGACGCAGCAGCTTCCATCGGTGAAGTCGAACGTGCTGTCATGACGAAAAGCCAGCAGGCTTCCCGGCGCGGTCACTTTTTCACGAAGCACACGAAGGGCTGGAAATTGTACTGCCAGCGGTGCCAAAAGCTACGATCACAAGTCAACCCAAACAAGAGTTTGAAGCAGCGATTTTGAAATCAATACAACACAAAACATGCCCGTACTACCGAGCGGCGAGCACAAACGGCAGCACGCCGGAACGACCCGCGTGGTCGCGTGGTGCCCGAATGTCTTCGTCTTGTCACGTGACCTGCCAGCCTGCGCGCTTGATTTGAACGGCGTTAGCAAGTCTGCGCGGTGCGGGCGCATGGTGCATATGCTGTATATTGGTTTCTCAATAGGTGTGTTGAATACTGGTCTCACGAGGCAAATTAACAGCCTGTATTCTTATACTGTATGGTCCAATCAAGATGATGCCATTTTATTTCATGCGTTTGCCTCCCTTTTGCTGTTATAGTCTTTAGTTACCCTCGTGTACATATGTGTGAATGCTCCCTATGTGAGCAAATGTGTACGGGCCCTTATAACTAGTATCTTCAATCAAAATAAATGTAAGGTTTTTCAGGGAAGACTCAAAAATTTTCAAAAATAGGCTTTTTGGGGTTCTACCTCCCTATTTCTATTATCTCATAGTGAACATCTTATTTTTTACTCATGTCTGTTTCCTAGAACTATTTAGTAGTGTTGTATTCTAGATGTCTGCTTATGATTTCATTTATTGTTCGTCTTTCCTGTTATATTGTGCCATGTTCAATTTCATTTAAATGGTAAAAAAAACCCTTACATGTTTCATGTCTTTTTCGTTCGAAATTGCAGTGCTTAGCCAAACTGACCCTGTGGTTTATTATGTCCGAATTCTATATGCCCTGCTGCCTTGTAATAGGCCCCGGGCCTAGTCAAGCTACTCTGAAGTAACTTTTTGCCTAGGGACCTTTTTCTCTTTCAGAGAAATAAAGAATATATGTATGTATGTAAAAATGTGGCGTTTGCTACACATTTTACCAGTATCGCTGGACACCGGGAAGCCGGTTAATTGTCTTAGGTAGTAAGCTGGTAAAGTAATTTCAAACCTTTTAAGTATCAGAGATAGGCAATTCGTTGCAATTAGAGATTTGTAGCCGGTCGTTAGTATAGCCATATCAGTTTTTAGAATTTCAAAAACGCGATTACACTCGCTGCTGTGGCTCGACAAAATATGGCTGCGTAGTGCGAAAATACATTCGCTTTCGAAAGCATGCAGGCAAAGCAAGCCCTCCAGTGCATGTAAATAGTCGAAAAAGCCAAATTTTCTCGAGCCGCAGCCCCAAGGGTAATCGCGTTTTCCAAATTCTAAAACCTGATATGGCTATTACGACCAGCTACAAATCTCTGATTGCAACTAGGCGTCTAACTCTACTGGTTAAAAAGTTATTTATTAAAAATTAGTAAACCAGCTTACTCAAGACAATTTACCGGCTTTCTGGTGTCCGCCAACACTGACGATAGCACAAACGATATTTTTACCCCAAAAAGCCTACGAGGTCTGTTAGAAAAGTATCCGACTTTATTTTTTTTTTGCGAACACCTGTTGGATATGAAACAAGCGCGCTTACAGCAGCCGACCTTGAACCCTCATGCGCATGCACGAATTTTTTCCCGCCTGCCGATAGCGTCAGTCGCTGGGAAGCAGCGTTTGAGTGAGTGCTCTCGTCGGTTTTTTGTTGCAAGGAAAATGGCGGAGCGAGAGGAGCAGCGCTACTACCTCAAATTTTGCCAGAAACTTGGCGACAGCCAAGTGGAAACCATTCGAAATGTTCACACGGCTTTCGGTGATGATGCTGTGAGCAGCACACAGATTAAGCAGTGGTGCAACTGGTTTAAAGAAGGCCGCAGATCTGTGGAGAGAGAGCCACGCTCCGGTCGGCCATCAACATGCCGAAATGACCAGGTAATTGCCGAAGTGAACTCTGTGGTGATGCGGGACTGCTGTGTGACTATCCGAAAAATTGCGGAAGAGGTGGACATTAGCAATTTTTCTGCACATTCCATTATCACCGAAGATTTGGCCATGGAGAGGGTTGCGGCGAAATTCGTGCCGAAGCTGCTGACGGTGGAGAAAAAGCAGCTTCATGTTGAAGTCTCACAGGAGATGCTGGATTCCACAAACAGTTACCCTGACTTCACCGACGCCGTAATCACTAGTGACGAGTCTTGGGTGTACGGGTACGACCCGGAAACCAAATCCCAGTCGTCACAGAGGACGCATTCCACGTCACCAAGACCAAAGAAGGCCCGCCAAGTGCGCAGCAATGTCAAAGTGATGCTGACTGCTTTTTTGACTCCCTCTGTGTGGCACACCACGAGTACGCACCCCACAGGATCAAAAAATGACTAAAGAGTACTACAGGGATGTCCTCCATCGCCTACGTGTTGCTGTGCGGCGCAAGAGACCGGAATTGAGGTCAACAAGAAATTGGCGCATCCCTCGCGGCACTGCTCCTGCACATTCCTCGCATTTGATTCAGACTTTTCTGGCGAAAAACCAGACTACTGTAGTTCAACAGGCTCCTTACTCTCCTGATATGTCCCCCTACGTCTTCTGGCTGTTTCCTAAAATCAAGAGGCCATTGAAAGGAGCGCGATTTCAGAAAAGAAAGGACATTATGGCTGCAACGACAGCAGAGCTAAATTCCATTCCGAAAAGGGCCTTTTCGGAATACTTCCAACAATGGCAGCACCGCTTGGAGATGTATATGGAGTCCCAAGGAGACTACTTTGAAGGTGATTATGTTTCTAACGCTCCAGTTATGCCAGTTTTTTTTCTTCGGCCAAAGGTCGGATACTTTTCTAACAGACCTCGTATATTTGAAAATTTTTGAAAGTGATTGCTGAAATGCCCGGTATTCAGGTAATGCTGCCTCCGCACCATTATGCTGTCACATTTATGAATCAGTAACTCAAGTTAGCTCTCCCTTACATTGTGCAATTTAATTCCAACTAAAGGAGAGTTTCACACCACATTTCTCACTTGGTACCAAAAAAGAATGCTGTGTTCAGTTATACGTTAAATTTTACACTGCGAAGCGACCTCATGAGCAGTGTTTTTTCGAGTCACAACCTACAACCAACTTCAACATCATTTTCTCTCCCATAGCAGATATAATATGAATAAAGGCTGTTCAGCTGAAATGGGAATCGTTTGAGCTGTTGTTGCGGTTGGTTCCATAATTGGTGAGCAATCTGTTGTAAATTTAATTTTTGTTGCTAAAGTTTTAAGTCACTTGTAGTCAGTTGTATTCATATTTGCTCATATCAGTCGATAACATACTGACTTTTTCATGACTCGTGAGAAATTGTCTGTAAATGGATTTTTCTTACTTGAGAATTAATTCAGTTGCAGTCAATTAAATTTGTATTTGGTTATATCAGTCAAGAACTTATTGACTTTTTAATGATGACACGGTAGGAAATGGGCTGTAAATTGATTTTTGATGCTTGAGTTTTAATTCACTTGTAGTCAATTAAATTTATATTGGGATATACCAGTCAAGAAGATATTGACTTTTAATAGACCAAAGTCATTAGGATTTGAGTATTAATAGACTTTTTATTGACTCAATAAATACTATATAAACTGTTAATTGCATATCAGTGTGCATTTTTGTAAGGTTAGTTAGTTATATGGAGTTTTATAGCGCATAAGATTTTTGTAAGGGTTACGGGCTGGACACCTAGAGAAGGAAAGCGTAGCAGGAAGCGGTGGGCGGTAAGGCAAAGATGATTGGAGGCATAAGGTGGCCGCAGCTAGCACAGGTCAATTGAAGCACTATGGGGGAGGCCTTTGTCCTGCGGAGGGCTTAGTCATGCTGATGATGCTGCTGCTGCTGATGATGTCGATTAGACAAAAGATTCCGGAATCGTGCAGAGCTTCCTTAGCTAAGCTTATCATGCCAGCAGCTTTAGTAATAATGGCGATTTCTGTGCTCAGTCGAAATATCGATAATACAGTATGAAGTACAGTCGCGAGCAAAAAATAGCACAGATCACTGGCGATCAGAATTGGGATATCTCAGCACGCGGCGCTGCGGTACGCAGACCTGCCTGACGGGCCGTTTCCATGTGTTTAGCCTAGGGGGTGAAGGCAGGAAGTAAGCTTTATCATTGAAGTGCCGACCCTACATGACTGTGCATGCGGCATTTATTTCCGTTTCTCGTCTCTTGTGTCCTCGTCTATTGCTGCGCTACAGTGTATTGGAACTATGCACCAACAAGCGCAAAAAGCCACGCTACTGATTTATTTTAGCTCGGTTATCATGAACGAAGAAGGGTTCATTTTATTCCGTTTTTTTTATGTCCGCGGTGGTTTGTCAAAAGGAACTCGCGGGAACAATAGATGATAGCGCTGATTTTAGCCAGTAATTTTGCTGGTCCTTGGCAGTCCGCTGAACCCCCCTAATACTGTAGAATGGGAACAGCCCGGCACTCTCGTTATCAGCCTCTTCGCCACCTGCAGCGCCACGCGTTGTCATTCCGGCGCTCTTGTGTTCCGTCATGTGTGCTAATCTTTTTTACCCGCGACTGCACCTCTATCGGAAATCAATTCTGCTGACGTATCTCGCATCGGCATCGAGACTAGAATTTTTCAGGGTATGGGCTTTTGATATCGAACGTACGTTTTTGAAGTATTGTGCCCGGTCATGCTGACACATGTGCCTGTAATGAGCAATACCTAGGATGACACTTTAGCTCGGTGAAGGGTATGACTCGGCAATGATAATGGTTTCTTGTGGATTTATTAATTACTATCTCCTTTAATTACACACTCCCATTAGCATATGTCAGTGGGCATGCTATGCCATGTGACACACCACAAGGGACAGCGTCTCCAGTTAAGCAAAGTCGGAAGGACGTGCCTTGGTGTCCTAGGGGCGGCTTGTCTGAATCGTAACCAAAGGCTCATGTCAATAGTGCTACGACCTCATAATTGCAGTTTAGCTCGAGGTTCAATCATTTTCTTTCCTCAGCTGAACACGTGACCTCGCAACTCTCTCTCAGCTCCTCCTGAGTGGGTGCGACAAAGCGCGTGGCTTTTTCTCGGAACGTCCGCTCTGATGCTGTCGCGTCGAAAACAGACAAGTGGAACTAAGCGCTCGTGTCACAGGCGTTCTTTCTTGCCCCGCCATGGACTCGCGCGGTGAAGCTGCTTTCGTTCAAATGAACGACGCGGCTGTTTTCAGTGTTCATTTGTAGGCGAAATGAGTGATTAGTTCTGAGCATAAAAGAAGGTTTTGCCTCTTCTCGAGAACAATGCTCAATATATCTGATCCGTTTCACTTCACTTCACTTCACTTTATTTCCTTAAAGACCCCACTTTGGGGGTATTACATAAGGGGTGGGAGTACAAATATAGGTTGAATATGATTGCTTACATGATATTTATGAAATGCATATTTAAATTGTTCACAAAACTTGATTGGCAGGTGATGGCATCAACGTCGTGGGGAAGGCCATTCCAGTCTTTAGCAGTGCGAAGAAAAAAGGATGCGGAAAAAGTGACGGTGCGGGCGCGTTGGCATGACACTTGCAGTGGATGGCCGGTGCGATGAGATATGCGAGCGGGCGGTGTGATATAGGGTTGCTGTCCGAGGGAACTGTAAAAAAACTTATGAAACAGACTAAGAGAAGCAATGCGACGACGATGGGCAAGAGTTGATAAACCTGATTGTCGTTTAAGTGACGATACACTGATGTCGTATGAATAGGCAGAATGAATGAACCTCGTGGCGCGATTTTGGACAGATTCTAGTGAACTGATGAGATATGCTTGTTGCGGGCTCCAGATAGCAGATGCGTATTCTAGTTTTGGTCGAATGAGTGATTGGTAGGCGAGAAGTTTAATACTTTGAGGGGCGTGCCGTAGATGACGTTTCAAAAAACCCAATGACCGGTTAGCTGATGCGATGATGTTCGTTACATGAGAACGCCAGGAGAGATCCTGGCACAAGGTGACACCTAGGTACTTGTATGAGTATACAGATTCTAGTGGAACGTTAGCAACTGAGTAAGGGAAAATATGGGGGTTACGCCGGCGGTGAAAAGATACGAGTTTACATTTGTTAGGATTAAGCGACATTAGCCAGTCATCACACCAGGCATGCACTGTGTCAATGTCGTTTTGGAGCTGTGATTGGTCGAAGGTGTTAGAAATCGTGTGGTAAATAACGCAGTCGTCTGCAAACAGACGAACATTGCAAACCAGGTTTGAGGGTAAGTCGTTAATATAGATTAAGAACAGGAGGGGAGCAAGTACAGAACCTTGGGGTACGCCTGATGTTACTGGAAGAGGGTTGGAACTCTGGCTGTTAACGAGAACAAACTGGGAGCGGTTAGAAAGGAATTCTTCGATCCACAATAAGACGTTAGGATGCAGTTTTAGCATGGTTAGATTTAGCAGTAAACGCCTATGGGGAACTTTATCAAATGCTTTAGCAAAGTCTAGAAAAATAGCGTCAGTTTGTAAATTTAGGTCGAGGTTAGAGTGAACGTCATGAAGAAAGACGGCCAGTTGAGTTTCACATGACAAACCCTTGCGAAACCCGTGTTGTGAGGGATGAAAGAAGTTGTTAGCGTCAAGAAAGTCCATGATTTGAGAATAGATGACGTGTTCCATGATTTTGCAAGGTATGCTGGTTAATGATATCGGACGGTAATTTAAAGGAGAATCTTTGTTACCGGACTTAAAGACGGGAATGACCTTTCCCACTTTCCAGTCATCCGGAATGGAACCTGTAGAAAGCGACTGTGAAAATAATAACAATAAGTACATTGCAGAAATATTCTTAGTGTTGCGCAGTATTTTGGAGTTAATTTCGTCGACGCCGGCCGATGATGAAGTTTTAAGGTGTTCAATGAGCGAGGAAATGCCGGCTTCAGAAAACGCGATAGCAGGCATGCTGGACTCTATATTGACGGCGAAAGTTGCAGTTGGTGGGTGAATTTCATTAGTGAACACAGATGAAAAGGCGTTATTAAAAATGTCAGCACACTCAATGTCATCAGCTTCTTCTCCAGACTCTTTAGTTAGAGTGATGGTATGTGCCGGGTGTTCACTTATGACCTGCCAAAACTTTCTGGGATTGGAAGTCAACAATTTGGGGAGGTCGTTGTGAAGGAAAGAGTATTTTGCGTTGCGAATTGCTGATAGGTAGGTGTGTTCGGCTGTATAGTATTTTTCCCATGCGCACTCGTGGTATTGCTTTAATTTTGCCGCACGGAAAAGGCGCTTCTTTTTATTGTCGAGTCTTTTTATCGTTTTGGTATACCATGGCTTCTGGCGGTCCGAGTGGAAACTTATTTTGGGGATGTATCTATCGGTTAGTTCGCTAACCTTTTTCTTAAAACGGGACCAATTATCATTTACTGAATGATCGTGAAAAGATGCTTCAAATGTTGTGAGATATTGGTTTAATTCAAGACTAAAGGCTTCATAGTTTCCTTTGTCGTATAGGCGAATAGTTTTGTTTTGATTGTGGCGTCGTGATGGGTGGAACTCAAATGTGGCGTGGATTACTTTATGGTCGCTGATTTCGCGTAGATAAGTGATAGATGAGAGGGCTTCCGGGTGGGTAGTCAGGATTAGATCTAGGATGTTTGCAACGCGGGTCGGTTCAGATACCACTTGAGTTAAGTTGAAGTTTAGGCAGACCTCGATAAAATCATTCGCTTCCCTGTTGCCGACTGCTGTCTGTGTCTGCCAGTTGATTTCTGGCAGACACAGAACCCGTTTAACCCGTTCTTCAGTAATGTTGGGGCTTGACTACTCCGACTTATCAGTAATGGTCGTGTTCCACGCTGTGATCACCTCAAGTGTCACGCACCGCCGAGGATACTTCTTGCGCGATCTTGGAGTCACGCGTGGCTTGTTGTGGGCGTAGTACTTAGGCTTGAGAGGCATTGCTTTTGAAGTTGAAGTTGAAAGTTTATTAAGGAATTCATACAAAGTCACAAGCGTATACAGCGAGAAGTCCCATGGTACAAGACCGCAGGCGGGACTTCCCATGAAAATATATTTCAATAAACAACAAAATGCAAAATACACAACACTTTAATTAGCGACGCAGAGAATAAATACAGGTACATTGTGTAATATGAGTTACTGAGTGCTTTGCAGCTAACTCTCTTACTTCTTCGTCCCGTCGAGAGCTGCATGGTCCTGATACTGCTTTTTGTTTTCTGTGCATCTGAGCCCTGCGAACGCGCGCACACCTCGCGCGGTGACTCTACAGCATGCAGCCGCTCCCCACGTATCGTGTGCCTCTCGCGCGTGCCTGGCAATCGATGGCGAGGCCGAGGGGGCCACAAGCGGGATCCAAATTACGCCATTATTCCCAATGGGCCGGCAGAGGGGGAGGGGGAGGAAGCCGGATCCGCTGCCGGGCCGCGTGCGACGCGGCAGCTGTTGCGTCGGCGCAGTTTATCCGCATAAATCGATAGCCACGCAGTTGGCGAGCACTGCCGACGTGCCCTGTGTTTACGCAGCCACGCCGATCCTGCACGGGTGGGCGCCCTTCAACTAACCTGCGCCTTCATGACGCGAGACATTTGAACCATACCTTTGCGCCAGCCGCGATGAAGATGCCTCAGTTGACAGCACGCGTGGACGCAACATTGCAGGCTTGCGAAAACTCAGTTTTGGGCAACCTTGAGTTCTCAAGCGATCCTGGGCAAGTCGGATGCCAAAATTTGGAATGGTACAAGGAGCGTTTCTGGCCGAATGGTGGAAAATATTTTTAATCTGTCTGTCTTGAAAATTCATGTCCCCGTGCCAGGTACCAGCATTTTGAAACGAATAAAATGATAAAAAAAAATTCGAAACAATTCAAAAACAAGTTCCGACCATGGTTTTGCAGAGAATCCTTGAACTGTCGTTCGTCCGCCGCCGTGTCTCATTGTTTATAGTGTTCAACTGCCGAACGCAAGCACGCTGGATGAAGTACCGGCTGCTGCGGCTGCATTTCGATGAAAGCGAATTTAAAACAGGGGCGTGTGCAGTGCGATGTGACGGCATGCTATGGGACCCCCGGTGGACTAAATTTGTCCACGTAGGGTAACACAACATAATAAAAAATTTAATTATGTCCTTATTTTCAGGAAGATCTTTGATGCTGTCTTCAAGCATGTTTTTAGTGTGGGCAACTACAACTGAAGAAAACATCACAAAGTTATTAATGCTCAGAAAAGAGTCATCAAACTAATTACTAAAGCTCCTTACCCCGCGCACACAGGCCCATTATTTAGGCTCTTCAAAACCCTTAACATAACATCTTTATATAGCTATAGGCTCTCTCTGCTATATAAGCTAGGTATTATCAAATACCTAGCGGCGCTAGCGGCGCTAGGTATTTGATAATACCTAGCTAGCGGCGCTTCAAGTAGACGTGAGTACTTATAGCACCAATAATCTCGAACTATGTCACGTTACTCGCAGCTGTACGAACTATGGCAAACAAATTGTCGCTCCATGCTGCCTATCATATTGAAGCAATACTCAGGCAGCAGCGATAGAGATTTTTCACTCGTTTCCTCCAAAGCAATCCGCGAAAAGTTTTTTGCATCGCATTTACAATGCGACTTCAAGACGGCAGCGTTCTAATTGCCCTCAGTTACAGTGGAAAAATAAAAACTCACGTCAATTTAAACTTCTGAGTTAGCAAATTCGACCGCTGCTTTTGCATCGGCAAAGCATTTTATCGCTATGCACACGCATCTTAGATGTATCATGTCTTGACACCCTTGTTGGAAAAATTTTGATAATGAAGCCGCTCTTTGAGAATGATTATTGCATAAAGCAGTTTCATCACAGCTCTTGGAGAATATAGATTTTAATTTCTGCTCAAGGTACTTATTCCGCTCAAGGCAAAACAAATACGAAATCTCTCGATAAATGAGCTGTCACATGATGTTCACAGTAGAGGGCGCTCAAAGTGACCCTTTACACGTTCTCACGACATTCTTATTTACAGCCCATGTAACGTTCAGTGCCTGATACATTTCACTACTGAAATTGTTTTTGTTAATTGCATGCAACAGTAAACCTGCCTTCTTTGAAAAACCTACCTAGCGCATCTTTCTCAGAAACTAACTTCGCTATCTTGGTTGATAGGTAGCAGTATTCTGGCATTGACTATCTTCCCTAGCATATTAAAACACAGAGGTGGCGCTGCAAGCAGCCGTCTCGAACAGACGCACGTTCGCATCGCTCCGACTTTTTGAAGCTTTTTGGCCCGGACGTTTTTGGGCTAGGCTCCCAAAAATGAATGGGCCACTCCCATCGTGTTCCTCGCCACCTCTGGACGACGGTTTCAACGCTTCCGCGTCAACGACTACCCCAGGAAACCATCCGGATGCATCGGATACGCCTACCACCGAATCCGCCAACATGGCTTCGCAGCAGCCTCGGCAAGACGCCGCGGTAACATCGTTTTGCAGCGGCACAGATAACGCGGCCCAACCTGACGCCGTGCTCGGCGCCGACGAAAGCATGGCAGATGACGAAGCCATTCAAGTGGTTGCGACGATACCTGTCTCCAACCCATTCTCTGTTCTTTCCACGGAAAACAAGCGGGGAAGCGCCCCTTCCGAGGTTGAATCTAGCACTTTACCGTTTTCGAAATTTGCCAAACAACCTAGGATGGGGTCAGGCACCTCGCGGATGGCTCAAGAAAGCACTCGCTTTGAGAACAAACGACACGGCGTAAAACATGCCCACTCGCAGATAGCTATAAATGCTCGCTTCACGGATGCGCATTATCGATCGCTAGGCTTTGCCTCAGCGTCCATAGTCACCCCTATGGGCAGAATCGATCACTTGGCTGATAATGAACATACTGAAGAAGATGATTCGCAGCCTGTTAGGCAAAAGAACAAGGCCGCAGCCGCCGATCCAATCAGTGTTAAATACACTGTGATAATTAAGCTAACCTCACCTGGACAACTAGGGCCACTCCCCGCACACTGGCTGCACGACGCTGTTGCTAATGAGCTTCGGAAAATTCATTTTCACTCTGGCTTTCAAGTACGGCCTCTTGAACGAAGCAATCAGTTTGCTGTCGATATATCGCATATGCATGCCAGAGATCATCTGATTGGACTGCAGTCTCTCCTAATTTCTGGGAAGGAGACACCTATCCAAGCTTATGAAACCCTACGCCCCGGCCAGATCCGCGGGGTCATTTATCGTGCCAGCTGGTTAACAAGCGAACAGCTCATGGCAAACCTCACGTGCTACTCGTGCAGGATAATAAACGCCAGGCCTATGGGCAAGAACGGAGCAGCTCTAATCACGTTTGAGGGCTCCAGACTTCCCCGAAAAATTCATCTGTACAGCATACTCCTTCCGGTGACACCTATCACGCGAAGTCTATCATATGTGAGACCTGTCACAAAATCGGACACAGGGAAATTTCGTGTCCACTAGTCGACCAACGTCGATGCTCGTACTGTGGTCGCCTTGCACATGGAAACCTCGAGGTTTGTCCGACGGAACCACTGTGCCGCAATTGCAGAGGTCGCCACGTAACCACGGACCCAAAGTGCCCTGCTCGGCGGCAGGCCACAAAAACCTTGAGGAATGGCATTTTCCGTCGTATCCGAGTATCGCGACGAAAAGAATGCAAACAACAAGCCGAGATTCTACGTGGTAACCAAACGGTGTCGACGACGGCGCACAAGAGCCCTGTCAGTACACAGCAATCAGCCTCGGAGTCAATTGTGCTTGTTAATCAGGACTTCCCTACACTACAAAGTCAGCCGAAGCAGAAGACACGAGACAGGGAACATAAAACTAAGCGGCAAGGCGCGCACAAGCCCTCCACACAATCTGAGAGCAATAGTGAAAGGAATGCCACCTCATCTCAAACCGCAGTTTTTGAGCATACCGCGACGGCACCAAAGCAAGCGCGCATTCATCGGGTTTACGCTGAAACACTCCGTGATACGCAACGCGGCGCGCAAAGGAATCTTGCAAAAGATAGTTCGCGTACGCTACACTTAGATGAAAACCAGCTCACGCGCATTATCGAACTGGTCACTCTTGGGAATGTCACAGGTTTCTCCGAACCAAGAGCCCGAAATTGGGCACACATCATCTTCACTTCCGCGTACCTTTCAGTTTAATAATGGCAGGAATTAGCGCGAAACCACATGACATTTTTGCTTCGGACTCTCCTATATGGTTCTTGCAATGGAACTGCCGGGGAATCTGTCGCAAACAAGCGGAACTTCGGAGGAGACTGTCCATCACGCCAACGCCTCCTCTAGCTGTCCTGCTTCAGGAGACTGGCATTAATAAGCCCAATCTAATAGCGTACACTGCCGCCGCGGTGGCTCAGTGGCTATGGTGCTCGGCTGCTGGCCCGAAAGACGCGGGTTCGATCCCGGCCGCGGCGGCTGAATTTCTTTGGAGGAGAAATTCGAGGCCCGTGTACTGTGCGATGTCAGTGCACGTAAAAGAACCCCAGGTGGTCGAAATTTCCGGAGCCCTCCACTACGGCGTCTCTCATAGCCTTAGTCGCTTTGGGAGGTTAAACCCCATAAACCAACCAACCAACCAAATTGTCAGAGCGAAACTGACCATAGCCAACGACCTCACGCTACCTACTCGCCTTGGCCAGCACAAAGGTCAACAAAACACTTCCCCAGACTTGACACTAGTGTCTCATCCCAGTGAGATCCTATGGTCGAGGGCTATCGACTGGTCGAGGGCTGATGATGTCATAGGCAGTGATCATTATCCCGTGGTGGTCTCATGGGCTCCTCGAGGGCGAAAGTCATTACAGCGGCAACAACGCCGTCGAACAGAGGAGCACGTCTCATGGGACGATTTTCGTAGAATGCTCGGTACGGTGAACGCTCCCACCGGGTTAGACGAGCTCATTACTCAGATCAGCGATGCCAAGAAGAAAGCTACAACGAAGCTTTCAGTCAAGTTTGATGCCCCAAAGCCGGACTCCCACCTTTTGAATCTGTGGAATCGTAGGCTTCGGGCTCTCAAGGCGTATCGCCGATCAGGCCGGACACCCCATCGGAGGCGTGCTCTCACTCGCATCAGTCAAGAAGTTGAGAAGTATACTCTGCAGCTCGCTCTCCAAGACTGGCAGCTGCTGTGCCACTCACTCAATGGAGCAGCTAACTTATCGAAGGCCTGGCACATATTTCGAGCTATCCTTGGACGCAAGAAGCCAATTTCCCCTGCCCAATGCATGGCCTTGAAATTGAATGTCTCCCCGGCGAAGTTAGCTATACAAGCAGGGAAGGTATTTTTTCCCCAATCTGAAAATGCAGATGTCTTGCCTGCGGACCCCGTATCAGGTACATCAAACGATTACGACGTTCCCTTCACATTAGACGAACTGAAGGCAGCTCTGTATGACTCCAATCACAATAGCGCCCCAGGGCCGGATGATATACGCTACTCAACACTTCTGAACCTTCCCAAGTCACATAAGGTTGCCCTCTTGAAAGAGATGAACAAGTACTGGGCCAACGGTGATCTTCCTCTTGCCTGGAAGAAGTCAGTGGTAATACCAATCCAAAACCTGGCAAGCCAAGTCGAACATTACAAGACCTCAGGCCAATATCGCTGACGTCCAACCTTTGTAAGGTCATAGAACGTATGGCTCTAAGAAGACTTGAATGGTACTTACACAAGTACAACGTCCTGTCTCCTATGAAAGTAGGCTTTCGTCGAGGGCTCTGTGCCCAAGACATTCTCAGAAGGCTTTATAACGACGCTCTCGCATACGCTAGCAGCGCACAGCTCTGAGTGGTTGTTGGGGTAGAAGTCAAAAAGGCGTTTGATTCCGTTCCCCACTCGACCATACTTCGCCGGCTACAGGAAGTAGGGATAGGCGGCAACCTCTACCGCTTCGTGAAAGCCTTTCTTGCAGAAAGAACTTTCTCAGTAATGGTTGGAGATACTCAGGGTGAATGGCAACATAGCCAAACAGGTGTCCCCCAAGGAGCTGTCATATCACCGGCTCTTTTTAACATTGCTATGTCAGGTCTCCCGCCAATGCTGTCGTCGATACCCGGTCTTAATTTTGCCGTGTATGCGAACGATATAACGTTGCTGACTAATTCAGGGTCCCCTGCAGAGCAAGAACTAGCCCTACAAACAGGCCTTAATGCTGTCCATGATTACATCAAGAAGTGAGGAATGGAAACCTCTCCCGAAAAAACCGAGTATGTGGTTGTCTTAAATGGTTCGCGGGTACGAGCCGAGGCCGAACGCAAACTTATCTCTCTTCATTTAGGGCACTCAGTAATCTGCCGGAAACAAACAATCCGTGTACTCGGCATGCTTATTGACGAGGATGGAGGATCAAAAGCTGGCTTCATAACACGATGCATAGCTGTCATCAGGCTTTACACCTGATGCGCCGCGTCTCTGCGCGTGGATGGGGAATCAAGGAGGTGGGGCTCCGTCAGATTACCCTGGCACTCATAACATCAAAAATCCTGTACGCATATTCGTACATGCGGCTTAACGCAACCCAACGCCTTCAGCTTGAGCGAATCAATCGCAAGGCGATGCGCCTGGTTACTGGTCTGCCGCAGTACTGCCCAGTAGTGAACCTACACGCATGCAGCAAAAGCAATGCCCTACAGGATCTGGCAGAGCAGCAATCGCTAGCCCAGCGAGTCCGTCTCTCCACAACGGCGGCTGGCCGACAGATCCTGCGGGCATTAGGCTACAACGTTTACAACTTAGAGCCACTTTCGTCGGCTGCCCCGCCATGGGAGCTGATCGACTTAGTAGATGGTATGCCATTACCAAACAATATGAGTTCGGCTTATCCTCAAAGGCGCAAAGCTGCCGCCAAACGGCACGAGAAGACATCATACAAGTTAGCCCAGGAAGGAGCCATCGAACTATACACAGACGCCGCTCAGTTTCAACATTGCGCCGCTATAGCTTGTCACGATTCTGTGTCAGATACCTCTGTAGTTCAACGGCTTTCCGAGGAACACACCGGCACCATTCTCGAACTCATTGCCATACGACTTGCCATTACTCGAATAGTAGAAAGACAAGATCTGGCTCCTTGCACCTACCATGTTTACACCGATTCACAAGTAGCGTACACCGCCTGCCGCGCAGGGGGAGCTGACTATGCCGTTCTCAACACTATTCGAACAGAAGCCCGTCGTCTGCGAGAGGGAGAGGAGGGCTGCACTGTCATTATCAAATGGATTCATGCACACGAAGGAATCACTGGAAACGAAAAGGCACACCAGGCAGCGCGCGCAGCAGCTCTTTCCGCACCTTTGCCTGGATCCACATTCGTTTCCGCTTCTTGGCCCCCTGATGACGTTGCGCACCCGTCGTCGCCCCATATGGATAGGGCGGAGACATGGCATCGCGCTCAATGCTATCGTCGCAGCATACTCCAGCACTTGGCCAACCCTGAGCAACTATATCGCCGTCCACATAGCGCATTAAGGAGAGTGGAGGCAGTGATCCTTCGCCGAGCCCAGACCGGCCAGCTTCTATCACCAGCGAAGTTGCACCTCATAAACCCGCGCTCATACCCGACTCCTCAGTGCCCGACGTGCCCTGCCAGAGGCACGGCTGAACATCTCCTGTGGAGCTGCCCTACCTTTGACGCAGTACGGGAGAGAGCACTCAAGTCCCTGGGCGGGCTTCGACCTGGAACCCTGCAGGAATGGGTCGATCCGCCATCGCACATCGGGCCATCAGACGCACTCCGGCTCTGGCGAACTTTTCTTTCCTACTTCAAGGAAGATGAAGGGCCAGGCCATCACTTCGCGGAGCCGACCTCGGGTCGACACTACCTCGAGGAAGAAGCGGACACCGGTCCCCAACCCGCACTCCGGCCTTCACCCCCTACCCCATCCTCACCCCCACCCTTAACCACTCCCCCACCCCAACCTCCATGAAGCACCTTAGTTCTGCCGCAAGGTATCGGCCTACTAAATGCAGAAATAAAGACGTTTAAAAAAAACAAACAAACACAGGACTCGGAGTCCTGAACACACATACATAAAAATGGCTGTGGTTTAGTTCTGGTTAACCCTAGTTGAATTGCGAAAGCAACTGAGCGCGTTGTCTCTTCCTTGCTTCGTTCTTCCATTGTTGTTTCTCTTTCACGCTGTCCATAACGACTAGAATCCACTGCGGTGAAGCGCATATCATATATATACCCCCCACGAGGTGACAACTCTCTCCCTCTACCCCAGCGGAGCACATCCGGTGGAGCTAGTGGCGACGGCAGCGGCGTCGATGGCGGCGCCATCTGTTGGAGCGCGGCTGCGGCGTTGCTAGGCAACAGCGGCTCAAGGTCGTTCGTGAGTCACGGCATACGGCTGGTGTGCGACCACGCGACGAGCCGAGCTGGCTGGCGTAGGGTTGCTTTCGCAACAAAATAATCGATTGTTTTCTTCTCAGCAGTTAAAAAACGTGTCCAGATTTCAAGGAAAAACTTAGATAAAATGTTCCTTTAGTGGCAAAGTTACAATTTGTGGACACGCATGCCAACTGAACAACGCTACTGGAATCACAGAGAACTTTTAAAAGAAGTACTCAAACTTCTGTCCCGTTCAGCAACACTAATCATGTGGCGGCCGCCCACAGAGTCAAGTACCCGCCTCAGCATTGCAGGCTAAACTGCAGCGCATGCTGTGGTGATCCTCTTCATCAATGCCAGGCTCATAAATGACAAGTTCGTTTTTAGCGCAAAAGCACTATTTCAGTGGGTAAAGCCCGAACAAGATCTTGCGATGGCTGTGGTTTTGCGACGTTTGTCGGTTTGTGCTGAATGAAATAAAAAAATGAAAAAGATCAAATAAATATCCTCGACAGGGATTCGAACACGCGGTGGCACGAAAAGCTCAGCGTCGCCGGCCACAGGCAAGATCACTAGGATATCCCCGCATTTTTTTTCCGTTACTGCATAGAGACAAGTCCCGCTGATCTACCAAATGATTTATGTACACACATACTGTTTCCCAATGGAGACACACACTCATGTTTTCGTGCACTGGACTCCACCTCCAGATCAAAATTGCGGGAGAAATACACATGCGTTAAGAACCAGCAACTATTCAGGCGCCCGGTTCTGCGCAGCACAAATCCCCCCCACCAAGGCGCACTATTCACTGAACAAAGACTTCGATGAACGAGGTGGTTCTGCGTCTAGATCCATGATGCGGTTCTTCGGCAAACTATAAAGTCCAATCAGCATTAACAGATTCCACGGAATGCCAGAGTCTTTCAGAATATGCAAGGAATTTATAGCACATGGCGATATTACGATGTGCTTCCGAGCACTACTTGCGTTAAACTGCAACACACTCGCGCTGTGCATTGCAGATCGTCTTGTTCAGCAACTAATAGTACTATCAAACTAATCTTTTCGCTTTCAGCTATGTGGCGGTGGTGGCAGCGAGATGAGCGCTGCATGCGCCGGCGTCGACATTGCTGTCGCAGGAAGGTTAGGGTTCGGGCTCTGACTCGGGCTAAAACAACACAACGCTAACTCAACGCAAACAGCGCTAACACACAGCTCTAACGCTATCAGCGCTAACACAACACAAGCGCTTGTGTTGTGTCCCTTCAATTTTGTGCGCTTTAGATCCTCATGCTCTGGCAGAAACACGGAACTAGAGCAATACGCGTTGGCGACAACATTGCTGCAGAAACACGGCATTGGAGCGTAGGCGGCCGGCGAACACTGGGTAAATTGCCATTGGCGATGAACTGTTTAAGACGCCCATAACTGGCTCCCTCGGTCAGTGGACACCTCATCGCGCTTTCATGTACATGGCGATGGTGTCCACCTGCAGAAAACTGCATGATGCTTAGGAATGCTAAACCGTCAGACATATTTTTATATACCCTCACAGGGAGAATTCTAAGAGGGTCCCGTCTGGAGGCCTTCGTGGCTATAAGGAGAGGCCGTTAATTCCTATCCTCTACAGTGGAAACATTGCATCTGGAGGCTTTACAGCATGTCCAGAAGAATTCGCTGCTGCTCCGTCGTGCTGGTCCCACGCTTCCCTGAGCACTTTGAGAAGCGGGTCACGAATGAAATCTTCCACTTCTCCTTCAGAATTTCTTCGCCTCATTCCTTTCCGTTCAGCGACTCTTCATAAAACTAGGGGCCGACGATTCGGTCGTTTAAAATGCCGCACCAAACGTTCGCTGCCCACGTATGTTGGTGTTTGTGAGTCCAAAGCCAGTGAGGAATCACATAAGGCCAGTAAAAGGCATTATGCAGTTTCACAGGCGAATTGCGACAAAACTGTGCTTCATCCGTCCAGATAACCTTCTGCAAAAAGCCAGGACCTGTTGTCTGACTGAATCAGGGCCCAAATTTCAAAATCGTGCCTTCGTTGAAAATCTGTCGCACTCGGCTGCTGGTGCAGACACTCAGCAAAATGATACAAGCAGTGCTTGGCGAGCACTTTCCAGACTGTCTGCAAGCGTGCACCGACACACTGGGCTATTTGCCGAATGCTGAACCCTTGGTTCTTTCTTACAAACGGAAGCAAGCCGATTTCAAGTTCTCCGTCCAGAACATACACTTTAGGCCTCTTTTTTGTTGGCGCAACACGACCTGTAGAAGGAAATTAGTAGAAAATCCTCACATACGATGACTTCGCTGGAAGCCGGCGGTCTAGATGCCTGGAAGCGTAGAATTGTGCCGCCAGACGCTTGTTCCTCTCCGTGGTTAGACAGACCACAATCATGTCTATTTCTATGGATAACCTCGACACCTTTCCGAGGCGAATGCTGTTACACGCCACAACTGGGACTGGTCTTAACCTTTCTTTTTGCCGCTTCCGCAAACGACAGGACCACGAAGTCGCTCTGAATTCGTACTCCAAGCGCAATGGCATTAGGTACCCACTCGGCAGCATATACCGCCGGCCCGCCTGTATCGGCTTCAGGTGACGTCAGCAGTGTGATTTAGAACGCAGGACAGAGCGACTGATGTCACAGGCGCTCATCGCCACTGAGTGACGGTATATGAAGCCGTCTACAAGGGTGATGCTGTAGCGCCACCGCTTCGGCACGCGGAAGACGACGAAGCGGTGGGCACGCGCAGGAGAACGCCGGCTCGCGCAGAAGAGAACGCTCTGGACTTCGGCCTCGCCGGACGCTGCCGCCGCTGCTCTGTCGCTACCTCTTCTAAGGCAGCCTCAAATAAACGTGGCCGTGGTCGCCTCCTGGGCGACCTCAACACTGGCCTCCACATCGTGGTGACCCGGAGAGCCGCGCCTTCTATCCCAGCGGCGTCCCAGCATGGCAGGCTGGCAAGACCTGGATTTCAACCCCCCACTGCCAGCGTTCCGGCCTGCAGGCGTCGGCGGGTGGTTCGCCCAGCTGGAGGCTGCGATGTACTTGAACGGCATTACCATCCAGCCGTTTAAACACGCAGTCCTCTGTGACATTCTCCCGCCTGACCTCCTCTGCCGACTCGCCTGCCCTGCCTCGGGATGCCGGCCCTACGACGAGTTGCGCGCTGCCGTCCTCGTCTACTACGGCGCATCATACCACCCGCTGCCGCTCCATGATGAGGCGGACTCGTTTTCGCCACCGCCAGCGCCTGCGCCCGCACCAGCATCGCACTCGTCTTCGGCTGCATCCTCCAGAAACAGCACGCCGCAACCGTCACTGGCCAGTACTCTTCCGCCACAGTCCAGCGTCTCCCGCCCGGTTGCTTTAACAACGACCGCACCCTCGAATTCCTGCCCTCTCGCCAAGGACCTGGCTCAAGACGAGTGGCAGCCACCCGAGCTTCTCGACCCTTCACGTCTGCAGCTGTGGCCGTTCCGCCCGCACAGCCCTGTAGTTTGGTTTCTGCAAGTGGACGCTCAGCTATACGTCAACGGCGTCCGATCACAGATCTGGCGGTACCTCCTCGTGAAAAGGGAGTTGCCCGCCGATCTCATTTCCCAGCTCGACCTTCCGCCGCCGGGTGAACACCCTTACGATGACTTGAAGGACGCCTTCTTCAAGTTTTTCGGCTCAAACCTTCCCCGTCCTGCGTCCCACGCGGTACAACAAGCTTCGGCTCTAGACGCCGATCCACGTGCGAGCACCCGTCCACCGGCTCCTGCTCAGCCCTGCTTGCCAGCTGTGGTGCCTGCCTTGGAACCACCACCAGAAGAGGTCTCTCTCGACACGTGCCCCACCTCTTCGGAAAGTAACCCGACCTGCGGCGCAGCCCCGCTCCTCGTCACATGTTCGCCTGTACCCTCATGCCTCTCTCCGGTGAGCCCATCTGTCCTTCCTGTCGCGGGGCACGCATGCACGCCACACCAGGACCCTGTCGCTGCTAATGCGCAACCCGCACTGCTTCCCACGGCTCCCTGGTCATCTGGCGGCTTCGCAAGTGACTCTGCCTCTGCGCCAAACGAGACAGTCACCGGAGGTAGCATGCATGCGACATGGACGCGCCTCAGCGGGCCCCCTCCAGCACCGCCTGTCGTAGCAGCACCAGCGCATCCCGTTTCTTCCGACGCTCACGTGCCGGATTTGCGCCCTACTCCTGCATCCACCGCTGCCACTACCCAAGCAGTCCTGGCTTTCCAATCAGATGGCAGCCGCCCGTTGCTCACTCCGCCTTCGCCTGCCATGCCGTTGCTGCGCCGCCACGAGCGACTGCGCCATCGCCTCCGCTTCTACCACTGCTGCTGTATCAGGCGGCACCTACTACTCCGCCGGCTGGGGCGACGCACTTCACACGCTCGGACATCTGTACGTTGGTTGATGTTCAGGCCATCCTCGAGCCCACTGCCACCGCTACTAGTTTCTCTGAAGACTGCTTTACGACCATCTCGTCGACGCTTACTGGGTGACTTTTCATGTCTGCTGCCCCTGTCCTCGCCTTCCGCTTTCTGCCTCCCTCGCCCATTGCGAAGCAGCCAGGCTCGACCGCCTGAGCTTTGTTCTCCAGCCTGACTGCCTTCCCGGACTCCCGACCTGACATCACCGGCCTTTCGTTCCCAGTTTATATTTTTTTTTTGTTCCACCCTCTCCTCTCGTGTTTTCTGTCCCTTTCGCACAAACCGGACGTTCGTGCTGGGTGGGGGCCTCTGTAGCGCCACCGCTTCGGCACGCGGAAGACGACGAAGCGGTGGGCACGCGCAGGAGAACGCCGGCTCGCGCAGAAGAGAACGCTCTGGACTTCGGCCTCGCCGGACGCTGCCGCCGCTGCTCTGTCGCTACCTCTTCTAAGGCAGCCTCAAATAAACGTGGCCGTGGTCGCCTCCTGGGCGACCTCAACACTGGCCTCCACAATGCTTTCTCTACTCGTAACGAGCGCTAAAGGTTTGTTCATGATTTTTTTTTTGTCTAGACAGTTTACTCACTTTAGATGTTCTTTCTTTTGACCTCCTAAAAAAACAGCTGGTATAGTGTATTGCTAGATCGTTTCGAGCTCAAAAGTAACTAAACATTGAGGAAAACACCGAATGATTTTTCGTCAAGGCTTTGCGCCAGTACCACTTATTAATTTTACACACGTTCAGTTCCACTTTGACCCTTCATCGCTGATCGACCCATTCTACACATTTTTTTTAATGCGAGAAGCACTGGATGGTCTATAATGACAAAATCCACCGTCAAGTGACGCAGCGCCGAAAGCACCAAAAGTGGTTGTTATTGCTTGACCACTAAATTGCCCGTGAAGAGCTACTGTTTTGTATGTGTCGCTGATTTCTTAAATATTCTAACACGTGTATGCAAGGGCCGCTGTAAAGAATTGCGTTATACGAGCATTGCGCCCGCCCAATATACGTTAACTTTTTGGGAGCCACTTAGGGCTTTATTGATACGAGCCCTTTAAAATGACTGAACCATATCTTATACGCTAATACATCTACGCGCATCATCACTGCCAACAAATAATTATAAGGAATATATGTGTAACCTTACACGTCTTCATGGAGTGTGCAAGAAAGCTTAATGAGGAATGTGGCTTTCTCTCTGTGCCTGTAAGCTATCAAGTTCTCTGCGGTCATCGGATTACCGGCTAAAGGCTCATCTGATGCAGAGTAAAAACATCCAGGAAATGACAAAAGATAAAAAGAAGTTTCACCGTCACCTACTATCTCTTCTAAGTTGGGGCCGCAACCTTGTTGGCTTCGGAAGCGTCGCTATCTCGGGCCAAGAAATAAAGGCGGACTCTGGCCCTAACAATGGCTCCATTGCTGCGGCGACCGGCAACGCCACGGGAGCAGACAAAGCGCAGAACTTTCGACATGGCCTAACCTTCTCCGCCATTTTGGTTTTGGCTCGCTTGCGCCTCTCAGCCTCCCCAGACACCGGATGCGAAGGAAGGACATATCAGAGGACTGACTTCCTGTCACGTGGGGAGCCCACTGTTTTCTCGGTGTTTGTTTAGAAACCCACTGCTGTCGTCATCGCTCTAGCGGGTATGTCGGCTGCGCCATACTATCTGGCTGCAAACCCCTGAGAACAATAGCCTTTCTTCCTAGAGTTCATCGTCTCCCTTTTTTCTGCTTCGATCGCTGGTTGTTGGCTTTATGTTGATGAGCGCTTCATTAGAAAGAGGCGACAAGTGTTCTACTAGATTCAACTGAACAGCCGCGCATTGCTCAGTCTCTTGGTCCTAATAAAATATGAAAACTCTCTTACCTATTTTTAACTCACTTGCTTGGCGCAGTAAGTGCGCAACAAACCTTAAAGGTAAGAAGATGCACAGAGGCGAACCTAACAACACTGCGGCTTCGGTCTGCAACAGCAACGGGATTTGCTGCGAAGAACTCTTCACTACAAAAACCACAGACAGATGCCCTTTCCGCGTCATTGTCGGAGAGCAGAACATGTGGCAAAGGCCTCTACGCGTCTGCCTGCAGAGGTGGCAGTCGTGGGCTACCAGCATCAAGAAAGACCGGTCGGTGTAGCTGGGTTTTCCTTAGACATTAGGGACCTGTACTACTACCTGCCGCATGCCGCCCTACTGCAAGTCATCAGCGAGGGCATCGGCTGCTCTGGCAGTGCCCGGTTCCAGAACGCCACTGGGACTATAGTCAGGAAGTTTCTCCAACTAGTGTCCTTTTCTTTTTCCATTTATTTATTTATTTATTTATTTATTTATTTATTTATTTATTTATTTATTTATTTATTTATTACAGTACCCGCAGCGCCGTGAGGCATTACAGTGGGGGGAACACGACTCAAACACTTTCGAAAAAGCAGGACATGCAAATAAAAAGAAGATATGCAAGCAACTGAATTTACAATCAAACAAGCAGACATGTAACACTTTTACAATCATTGAAAAAACAAGGGATTAATTGCAATGCATATTTCGCAGTGAGGAAAAAAAATCATCAGTGGTGGTAAAGGTAGCATTATCACGTGGGAGTTTATTCCATTCGCGTATTGTTTGAGGGAAGGACACCTTGAAGAAGCTCGTTTTACACCTGATCTATTTAATTTTAAAGGCATGGTCAAGACGCGGTGAGACATAATCGGAATGTCGCAGATAATGCTCCCTGTTTATACCAGTCTTATTGTGAAAGACACCGCGGAGAAATTTTAGTCTAAGAAGTTTCCTTCGCTGCTGGAGTGAGTCCCACCCAAGGTCATTCTTTGCAGCGGAGACGCTAAAATGTCTAAAATCGCACGGCCAAATTCTGGATCCTTTCAGTCTTGCGAATATCTACCAGCAGCGAAGGGTCCCAGAGACAACAAGCATATCCATGTACTGGTCTAATGCTAGTTTTATACAGGAGCTCTTTGGCATTAGGCGGTAAATTCTTCGCATTTCTGCGAAGAAAACCCAGCACTCTTGGAGCCTTGCTTATAATGTAATCTATATGGTCACGCCAGGATAAATTTTCAATAAAGTAAATATCAAGATAATTGTGTTTCAAAAGTTTTCACAATGTTTCCGCGTTAATACTGTATGAAAAGTCATGAGATTTTTTCCCCTAGTAAAACACATGTACACAGATTTTTTCACGTTAATATCCATTGCTTCCATAGTTATTATCCATAGTTTGCTTCAATTCCCGGTCGCATGCACAAAAGGAGAGGACTGCATTGGATTTTGCTTGGCGCCTGTGTTGAGCCACCTGCTAGCTTCTAGCTACGACAGGAGCCTAAAAACTAGCATGCAGACCAGAGCAGTATTCCGTATCTTCAGGTATATCGATAATACCTAGTCGTCGTGAAGGACGCCCCAGGCAGTGCCTCTAAAGAAGTACAGGACATAACCGCAGTTTTTCCCTTCAACTTTGAAGGTCTCGCATTGACCAAGGAATTCCTGTGGAGAACCAGGTCCAGTTCCTGGACATGCTGCTAATTTTTCCACAAAACCATGTTTGCTGGAGCTACATGATTCGCTCAAGGAAAAGCGAGCTGCCATTTTCTTGTGTGCATTCCAGGCTAGTAAAGTGAGCCATAGCCATCTGTGCCATGAAGAATGCACTCTGCCGGTCATGCGCGCATCAGGTAAGCTTTCTCTCGCAAGTGAGGCGAATTACATCCGCAGGTTTTCCCGAAGACCTCCAGCATAACTTGTGTGAACAACTACCTAAATACGGTCACTACTACTCAAGCAAAGAGCGCGTAGAAGTAGAGCGATCGCGGACTGCTGTCCCCCCCTCCGTTGTTATCAACCGAGCGGAGCACGTGTCTTCCGTCTCGAATTTATTTTGAGTTCTGACTGTTGCAATTGTAGTTTTATATTTTTTCTCAAGCCTTCAATGCTTACATATTCCCGCCTTATAAAATAAAAACATCAGCTGGAAGTTAGCGCTCCTCCTGCTGCCTATTTCTTGTTCCCTTTCTCGCGCTGTTATTTAACATGTTTTGTTGTGCTATTAAGAAGCACGCCAGGAGGTCAGGCGGTAGGTGACTATGGCATAGGCTCCAGGAATATCAGGGGAGAGCTGTTAATAGAGTTAGCAGAGAGAAATAATTTACGGATCATGAATACCTCTACCGGAGGCGGAAGAACAGGACATGGACGTGGAAGAGCCCCAATGGTGAGGCTAGAATGAAATAGACTTCCTATTTTCTTTCAGCCTGGTGTCGTGCAGGATGTGGAGGTCCATGGAAAGACGCGTTGTAGCCACCACAGACTGGTAAGGTCCCGAGTTACCTTTGACCTGAGATGGGAATGGAGGAACTTAGTAAACCGTATGTCCATTAACGAGTTAGCTGGAAGAGGGAAGTAGAGGAAATCAGAATAATGCTGCAGAACAGAAATTCGGCTTTGACCGAGCAAGGCGATCTTATTGTTGAAAGAATGAACGATAATTTAACAATACGTTTTGCTGGGCAAGTTGAAAGTAATTCATATTGTGGATCAGTGTTGGATCAGCGTTCCGTGGCGTTGCAGTCGAACGAGATAGCCTTCATCGATAACTGTCGGACATCCGCTGTGTAATCTTCGATGTGGTTCTAATTTTTGTTTGTTGTTTTTGTTTAGTTTCGTTCTCTATTTATTTCACGTGGTTTTTCAATAAAATTCAGTTGCTAGAATGCGCCCGTGTCGTGTTCTCTTTCCTTGGCCCCTTGTCCGTTTTGCGCTGATCCGCAATATGAACGATAATCTCACAGATATCAGTACTGAGTATGCAGCAGAAGCAGGCGGTAGGTTGGTCCGACAGGGTACAGGCAAGCTATCTCAGAAGGCGAAAGATCTGATTAAGAAACGTCAAAGCATGAAAGCTTCTAAACCTAACGACAGAATAGAGCAGTCATAGCTATCAAAGTTAAAAAATAATTGCAGGTTAGCCGACAAAAGGAAGGTTAACATGGAGAAATTCGAGCAAGCTCTAAAGAACGGAAGTTGCCCAGAAGCACTGAAGGGAAAAGTAGAGATTGGTACGAACCAGACATATGCGCTTAGAGACAAAGAGGAGATTGTCACTTGCAATATGGATAGGATAGTTAAAGTAGTTGAAGAGTTCTACACAAATCTGTGCAGTAGCGAATGTAGTCACAAAGTTAATGAGAGAGGCGGCAGAGCAAAGCAATGGGAAATTCTGCCCGTAACGCAGGCTTATATTAAGAAAGCGTTAGGAGCAGTGCAGAGGACGAAATCAGCTGGTGAGAATCAGGTAACAGCAGATCTCTTGAATTACGGAGGGGAGATTGTGCTAGAAACTCTATCCACCCTTTATGAGCAATGTGTTATGACCTCAAGCGCACCAGAAGCTTCGAAGAACGCTGAAACTATCTTATCCAGCTCTACCTAATAATTATCGACCGATTGCAATTCTTTCCTTTTTTGATAAAATTTTGGAAAAACTAAATGAAATAGGGTTGTCAAGATATATTGAAAAATTTAACACATTGACAGATAGTCAACACGGCTTTCAGCGCCGACTATCTACAGACACTGCAATAGCGTCTCTCATAGATTACGTTAAGCTGGCAATTGATAAAGGAATGTTCTCCAGAGCAGTTTACCTAGATTTTAGCAAGTCATATGATTCCATTGATCACTCCATCTTGTTTCACAAACTGGAATCCTATAGTATCACTGGACCTCCCCTAATGCTCTTGAAGAGCTTTTTCTGTGACTGAGAGCATTACGTTAGGCTGGCAATTGATAATGCACTGTTCTCCAGAGCAGTTTACATACATTTTAGCAAAGCATCTGATTTCATTGATCACTCCATAATGTTTCACAAACTGGAATCCTATGGTATCACTGGACCTTCCCTAATGCTCTTGAACAGCTTTCTCTGTGACCGAGAGCACATAGTCTCTATTAATGACCACGCATCTAAAATAGATTTAATTAACAAGGATGTTCCACAAGGGTCAAATCTAGGCCCTGTATTGTTTTTGCTCTAAATTAATGATTTACCATCCTGTTTAAAGGATTGCATAGTATACTATGCGCACATGACTCTACGATGATATCATCGCACCAGGACATTAATCAGCTCATACTTAACCTACAGAATGACCTAAATTCTCTTGAGTGCTGGTGCCACATTAACCGCCGGTCCGTGAGCGTCACTAAGACTTGTTTTCAGATTTTCGATCCCCCTCAGAAGCCATTGCCCATTACACCACTACTATACCTCAATTCTGCTGCTATTTCGTCGCAAGATCGAGTTTCTTTTCTGGGTGTTATCATTGACCCTCACTAAAAATTCCATCATCATGTAGCTCATTCCATCATTTTTCATCATCAGCTCATTCATCAATTTCATCATTTCCCACATACTTTTGATAAAAAAGACTCTGGAGGCCACTGAAAACATATCGAAAATATGCCACTCAGAAGTATGCTCGGTGTCTGGCAAACTTCATCTTGTGCTAAGTGCGGCAATCCGACGCTTTCCTTGCCACAAAACGTTGAGAAACAGCTACAGAGCTTCTATATGCGGATTCTGATTTTTGGCCTTATTGAAGCGTACATCAAACATCGAGGTTCTGCCGGAAGCGAGGTTTATATCAAAAGAGTGGAGAGTTCGTCTTGGAGCGCTAACGCAGGACGCAGCGAGAACACAACACAGGCGCTGACTAGCAACTGGCATTTATTTCAGAAATAGAGACATAAATACATACCTCAACACCGCAATTAATATCAACAGATTCAACTGGCGAAGAAAAAGCCACGTGCTCAGCTCATGACAAAAAACCTAACTAGAGATGAACCGACAAAAAGATGAACGGGAGAAAAGACAGGGTGACCGGGTGAAAACAAACAACAAAAAACAATAACAAGGGTAAAAAATTTTTGACAGCTAGAGGCGCATGTCAAGGATGAAATGAATGTAAGTGGCGAGGTGAATGACACGCGCTCATTTCGAACGGAGGAAAAGAGGAGTAAAACGACAGCGGAAAAGGGATGAAGTGATCAACACAAACAAGAACAAAACTAAGAGGCGGTACAGACACAACGGGGTTAATATACAATTGTCATACTCCCTTCTGAGTTTTGTGCCGCAGAAAAAATGTACCATGTTAGAATAGTTGGTACAGGAAGCTGTAGGACTGCAAGGTAAAAGCTGAGATGTATGCACCTTCCTTTTTGGAGGTAACATGGTTGAGAGCACGCGCACGTGTGGTCATGAATTTTTAACGCAAAGAACTTCGCAGCATCCTTCCAATAAACATGCCCTGTTCTTGTCAGACAAAACGAGCCAATGCACTGGCATTACCGACGGGACACAAGCAGTGTGCGGACTTTTCTCGTCCTGCAATACCAAATAAAGAAAAAGCTTAACGGGATTGCAAACCGGGCCATTTTAATTTCATGATTTTGCAATAGCGCACAAGGAACACAAGGGGCGGAAATTAACCGACGCAGACAAGCGCTAACTCGCAACTGGGGTTTATTGCTGAAACACGCAATTTATGGAAGTCACTTTAAAAACACAGAAACAAAAAACACGCAGCCCCCCCTCGAAAGGCCAAGTAAGAGGAAAAACACGGAATTGAAGCATCAGGCGCCACTCATCGCTGTGGAAGGATCAGTTAAATCCGTCATCAAAAAAGGAAGTCAATGCAGTGCTGAGGCTGAGAAATTGATTTCACAGACTGCCATGGTAACAGAAGGCTCGCTGATACAGAGATTATGACATTTCCTAATATGATATGGCTCTATTATCTCGTTCGTCGTTTCCTATCCGCCCCTCGTGTTTCTTGTGCGCTATTTTTACATAATAAACGTTATCGAACTTGCCCAACTTTCGGCTTCGCTTAATGCCATTTTAACTTCGCCTAATTTATCGTCTCAACTTATAATTCTGTGGCGTATGGTATCGCAGCTTGAGCTCACGAACCGTAAAGCAAACACGATTGCTCATCGATATGTGCAGCGCGCCTCGCCGACTCGGTGATTTGCAAGAAAACTTCCACACGGACGCTCATTAACAGCGGCCGCAGCGCACGCCGGAGGGGTGGTGTGAGGACGCCGCTGAACGAACCCAGGTCACGAGTTCGGGGATGGTGCAAGTGACCGGCCTTATTCCCAATGAATGCTTGAAGCACGCCGCTCGCCGCAGACCTTCCCAGAAACTGGCGCGCAGCGGCAAAGCTACGGGGCGTCGAGGGAGACGATGTTGCAAAAGCGCGCTCCTCGGAGCAATATCTCGCCCTCGTCGGTTTTTCTGTCCATCTTGAGGTGCCAATAACTCGACGCAATAAATTCACGACACTGAAATTTACCTGCCACAAAATACTTTTGTTTTTTACTCTGCCATAGCATGCGGCTGCTCGCCGTATGTACAACTGTCGCGACATCGTGTATTCGTTTGCACTTGCAATATTTTATCTTTAACAGGCGAATTCCGTTAAAAAAAAAGGTCGCTCTTTTTCATGTTGAACTATAGCAGGCATATAGCATGGTCACTAAACATTTATTTTTGCTGGAAATAACAACGTCTTTAGTAACTATTTGCGGGAGCGGATGCACTTGGTGTGGGTGTGCTCTAAGTGCTACTCATAGGTGCGGTGCGCTCGATCACGACGTCGTGGCAGTTGGTCAACGCCATTGGTTTGAGGGCGGTCCTTTGAGGGGTATTCCCGCTTCATTCTTGTGCTGTATCCGCTTGCACCTAATGACGCAACTGCTCACCTGCTGGACCGAGCCATGATTTCAGCCAGAAGCTGTGGCCGCAATGTTATACCTCCAAGCAGTTTCCTGTATTGTCTTATTGTTCTCAAACACTGTCATTAGTGTTCGAGCCGTAATTCCTAGTCCTACGCTACACGTCAACGACACAAATAAAAATTAGTAATGACAAACGCTAGACAGCCATCTTTAGATATTTAGACACACACCCTAATTTCGATTCCTGTGGTGACCTCTGGATACATTCCTTCATTCTTACCTGAGCTATGCTAAGCCCGGACTATTTGTGATCTGGAAACACAGAAATAGAAAGATGCTAGAAAGTGACATTGTCGAGTATGATGTGCGTCTTTTTATAGCGAAAAGGGAGATATGTTTTGAAGTAAGACATGATGTTGTGCTAGTCGGTTCATGGTTAGAGCAAAACTGAACTGCGCGAAACCGGCGGGACAAAAGAAGGCACCAATACACACTGCGTTGTCTGTGTTTGTATCGTGCCTTCTTTTGTCCTGTCGTCTTCGCGCTGTTCTGTTTTCCTCTGAGAGATGTTTCTTTATAATGCTTCGTCTTAAGTGCTTAATGTTGCTGCTGATCGGTAATATGACCCTCTGTAGTATTTGCTACAGAGGAAAACGCACGCACCTGCTACTGTTCCTCCATTTTTACAATACTGCTTCGAACTCATGGCACCAAAAACAGTGAACATAAGCGAATTAATAAATCGACATAGCGGCAACACCAAGGCAGCTTCGCTCGGCAAGTCACGTGCGCTTGTTCCCCACAAGCAGCGGCGTCACGCATCGCGACAGTTCAAGCGGAGAGGGCACAACACCCACAGCGGCAGTCGAGCATTTTTCGCTACCGCGCTCGGGGCGGCACGTTTTCCTCAACACCTCGGCGGCGGGGCGGGTCCCAGGCGGCGCCCCCGCGAGTTCGGCTTCACTGATGAGCCTCGATTAGCCGACGAGCCTGATTGCCCGGCTGACAGCTCCATTAGTGGGCGACCCAGCAGTGCGGGGGATCTCGCGGAGCCTCGCGATTCTTTCAACTTTCTGTGTGTGGAGCGCTGGAAGCTGCAGCGGCCGAAAATCTGCCCAATTCCGGTGCGGCCCCCCATTGTTCCGCTCTCCCTGCCCTTATCGCGCACCCCGGCTACTTCGTCTGGCGGTCTCCTTATCTAATTATTTATTCAAGTAGAGTGTTCTCATTCGCCTGCGCATTGCGGAATGGAATAAGACTCGAAAATAAAAAAAATGGGCCTGCAGAAAGAGCAGTTATAGACGCCAAGGATGGCATATTGCAAAAATTTTATTTATTTATTTATTTATTTATTTATCAAATACTGCCAACTGCCTCTTGGCAGTCAAAGCAGGAAATTACCTGATGGCAGGCGGTCGCAAACTTAGGCACAAAAATTACGGGCGCAATAATTAATATAAAAGGCTCCCGAGACAACGCAAAAGTCATCCAAAAAATATTAACAATGCCGCAATCAGGATGCGCTGATATTTTCATGTTGTCCTCAACTTATTTTGCTGTCGAATGCACTTACTAAGGATGTCCTAAAGAACAATTTCCAGGACTAGCCTTGGTCTGCTTATATTAATCCTACGCTAGAATTTCAGGCAAGAGTTTGATATGTGCTTCGTAAAGTGAAGAAGTATACCAAAAAGATGCGTACTTGGCTTTCATTCTTTGTTTCGACACTTGTGCGAAAGCGACAGATTCTGCCGAAAAGGCTTATAGCGAGCTCACTAATACACATCAACCTGAGTAAAAACTGCTCCCTAATTGCCACTGCATCTGAAACCCTTCAAGTCGTCTGGATATGTGAAATGATATACAGAGCTATGACGGAGCTGTTCAGATGAATGTAAATTACACAAACGTACATGAATAAAACCTTCTATATGCCTAAGTGCTTGAGTGCACAATACCTCTAGCAGGCACAGTAAGAGGGAATAAAATCCTATCGAAAAATGCAATCTCACTGGGTTCAAAGAGTGTTCGACATAAAATACAACCTTTACAATTTCGAGGCCTGTGGTAGGCTGGTGTTTTCTTGGGGATTTGCTAGCCTAGTCATTATATAGCTAGGCTGTTCAATGTTATTCATAATAATCATAATAGCAGGTTGCTTTATGGCTGCTAAGGAATTACTCCCCCTGAAGCATTATGAGTGTGCTTTACACCTTGGAGGACAGGACGTCAACGTCCACATCGGAAAATGCATGATATCGAACCGGGTGATATTTTTGCGAGAACTGGTTTACACCACATGAAGGCCACGAATTTCAAAGTAAATGTGATCCACCTGCACAGATCAAGTACACGTGCGTGTTTATTTTCTCAGAAAGTTTTTTTTGTGAAGATGAAGAATCCTAAGCTTAATGCAATTAAGTATTCCGTAAGCTTTTTATTGTCGTCAATTCACCTTTGTGCATGCTCTTTCACAAGGACAATGCATCACTACGCGGCATCAGAAGGCATTTAAAGATACAAACGTACAAAGTGGTTGCTTGTAATTTGATTGAACCGCTTTTTCTTTCTGATTCTGTCTTTCTATTTCATGTTGCAGCCGTTTCCTGATAGTGCTGTCCAAGTAAACAATTTTGCCCGACACCCATGTTATCTTCATCCTCTGCTTTTTGAAAGATCTAAAACAGCACCAGAGAGTAAAGTATGCCCCAATAAATAGAAAAACGCTCCAATTCCAGCAGACATTAGAAAGCACTAGCTAAGTTTTTGTTCGTCCTGTAGCCTGGTGTGTGTTTTTTTCGCGTAAACTTACGATGCCTGGAGAATAAGCTAACATAAGAATGCAATGTTCTTTAAATGCTCATAGAACTTATCCAGAGCCAGAGCGAGAAAACATTAGCTTTACTGTATAGATTATTGAATATACACTGCGAAAACGGCTTTTCTTATATAGCTCTACTCCGTTTCATACATCAGGTGCAACGCTGCTTAAGCTAGCGCTCTTTTTTGCTCAAACTGCATCCGCGACACCAAATCCTGCGTTGCTAGGGGTGAGCGAAAGATAACAAATACTTTGCCGGCAGGCTTCGTGGATAATATATTTTGTCATCAGCGTGACAAAAACGCTCTTATTGCGAGCGAATCGATCGAGATCTTTGATTTTGTATTTTACGTTTGTCGTCTTTTTTCATTTCACGTTTTCGCTGTCTCCGCAACCCTGGCCGCCATGTTTTCTCCGGTTCCCTTTCACCTAAGAAAATGTCGTCCAGCTCAGCGGCCCCGGCCACCTCTCCTGTGCTCATTTTCACGAAGGTTCGTACATCCTAGCTAACAAGGTACGCCAAGCAAGTAATTGCAAATGTGTACTTCCGTACCAGGATCCGTTTTCCAGAGAAGGCTCTTCTGGAAGTACTGAGTGCTGCGAGAGAGGACACCGGAGTATCTCCCCCCGTACCGTTGTTGCCAAAATCAAGGCGGAGCGTCTGTGTGGGCCTTTGGCGTCTCCGAAGAAAAGACATCGCGACGTGAAGATTTCAAGCTCGCGAGCAGTAAAGAATGGCAGCTTTACAGTCCATGCCATCCGTCTGAAAGTGCACAGTATGTACGCAGAGAGAGAAGTCCCAATACTGAAAAGTGCGCTAAAGGCTGTCAATGAGGACGACGACCTTCCGAACTTCAAGAAAACCACATTGTGGAGGTTGATGAAGGACATCCGATTCACATTTGGGAAAAGATAACGGAACCTTGCGCTGATCGAGCCAAGTGAAATCATTGACTGGCGTCGCAGGTGCACCTGCGGGCCATGAAAGAATTCCGAGGACAGGGAAGGTACGAGTCGTTCCTTGCTTATTTTCTTACACAGCACGTTTAGACTGGCTTCACATAGAGCTTGATGTTAGCTTCGCTACCTCGTAGTCACAACAGTGAGTGTTGCTTCAGAATAACATATTTAAAAGAAACCACCTTAACCACGTTGCTGTTGCGGACCTTTTGCGTAGAGGAGACGTTTCACGGCCAGTTTTTCCCTATGTATGGGTGACGCACGTGTTTCCATGGGTCAGATTTAATCGCTAAATCCCAACTAGTGCGGCAAGCAAAAACAACAAAACTCTCAAAAATGTCGTAACACTGCAATGCGCAATGCCATCTCGTCGTCATCGTAGGAACGAATAAACACCCACCGTACACTGCCGGTTCCTCCGGTGGTGCGAGTTACTGGCGCTACTGCTGCGAACCTTGGCAATTTTTGTTCGCAGTCTCCTCTAGTGAAGAGATATCAGATGTTGCCGAATTAGTCAAGTACCCCATGCAAACACACAGTAAACATAAATTGTCTGCCAAATGCCGCCTGGGCGCGAAATATAAGCTCGAACAAGGGAGCAATAAAGCCGAGATAATTCTTTTTCTTGATTGTCTTTGAGCGAATGTTTGTGGGACAGTGGCCAGCAGTGTGTTTGTTGCATTGCGTTGCCTACGTACATGCTGCAGAGTATTTATTTATTTATTCAAATACCTCACGGGCTCCGACTGGAGTATTATGTGAGGGGGGTTACATAACTGGGGTGGGAAAAAGAAGCAGGTAGAACATGGTTATTTTAACATCGTTATACAAGTAACAAACAACCAACCAGAAAATAGAACTAAATTGAAAAACTAAGTTGAAAACACACTACAGAACACACTTCAGGAAAAAGCACACTTCAGAACAAAATGCTACTTATTTTTTCTTTGAAAATAACATAATCTGTGATGTGAACAATGTTGTCAGGAAGACCATACCAATAAATGATTGCACGGGGCAGGGCTGATGAGTTGAATGCAGTGGTCCTTCCCGAAAGGCGTTTAAAACTGAGGTGATTATGCAATCGGTGAGATGTGCGCGCCGGTTTTGAAAGGGGTAGTGTGAAGGAATGATGGCTGTAAACAATTTTATGGAAGAGGCAGATAAGAGCTGTTGTTCTGCGAGATTCTAAGGATGGAAGGGATAACGAAGCCTTAATGTTAGTTATACTGGAATGTCGGCAATAGTTGCGAGAAATGAAGCGAGCGGCACGATTTTGTACACGCTCTAGGGAATTAATTAAGTACTGTTGGTGGGGTGACCAAATGGAAGATGCGTATTCAATTTGAGGGCGGACGAATGTCTGATATGCCAGCTGGCGTGTGCAAGAAGGCGCACCTCTGAGGTTACGTTTTCAACAGCCTAATGTACGGCTAGCTTTGGCAGTAATTTTTTCTATGTGGGTTTTTCATGAGAGATTAGATAAAAAGTGGACGCCAAGGTACTTGTATGATGACGCAAGAGTGACTGGACTGTTGTTAAGCGAGTAAGTGAAAAGATAATTAGACTGTTTACGGCTAAATGTCATTAACTGGCATTTATCAGTGTTAAGGGACATTTGCCATGATGCGCACCAGTTATTAATGCGATGTAGATCTTCTTGAAGGGCGATGTGGTCATTAAAGGAGCGGATTTTGCGATAAATAACGCAATCGTCGGCAAACATTCTGAGTGTTGAGGTAATGCCTAATGGGAGGTCATTGATGTAAATCAGAAAAAGTAGCGGGCCTATTACACTGCCTTGCGGTACGTCTGATGTTACATCAATTAAAGTGGATGAATGGTTATCAATCGCAGTGAATTGCTTACGAAATGATAAAAAGTTTCTTATCCAAGAAATTGTTAATGAATCGAGACGCAAGGATGAGAGTTTCGCTATTAAACGACACTGTGGAACGCGGTCAAAGGCTTTAGCATAGTCTAAGAATATACAGTCGATTTGGAGATTTTCTTCCATACCGTGAAGCAGCTCATTAGTAAATTCGAGTAGTTCTGTTTCACATGATAACCCTTTTCTGAGCTCATGTTGTTTTGAAAAGAAGAAACCGTTGCCTTCTAAATGTAATGCCGTGTTAGATGCAATGATGTGTTCGAGAAGATTGCAAGATATACATGTCAGAGATATTGGGCGATAGTTAGCAACGTCAGTTCGGTCACCGGATTTGAAAATTGGAATAACTTTTCCAATTTTCCACTCGTATGGTATCTCGCCTGTTGAAAGTGATTGCCGAAATATATGAGTGAGTATGACGCTGGAATGAGCCACGGTATGTTTCAAAATTTTCGAATTAATCCCGTCAATACCACATGAAGTACTTAATTTCAGATTGTTAATCAATGTCGCAACGCCATCAACAGTAACGTCTATTGGGCTCATGTAGTCATAGTCATATTCTGGTGCCGATGGAATATAGGAATAGTCTTCCTTCGTGAACATATTGGCGAAAAAGTTATTGAAAGTCTGAGCGCGTTCGTCTTGAGCAATGGGGTCTCCAGCCTCATCAATCAACGTAAAATCTGAAGAAGTTTCGGAAGGTGATAATGTTTTCCAAAATTTTTTTGGATTGTGGTTAAGGAGGGATTGCAGATCGTGAGCCATGAACTTATGCCTAGCTTTTCGTAAGGCCGCGCAGTATTCTTTATCAGCGTTTTTATGTTTTTCCCATGACGCGGGTGTTTTGAGCCGCTTAGCTGTTTTAAAAAGTCGTTTATTTTTGTTCATCAACGTACGAAGGTTCCTGTGGTACCACGGCTTAGATGAGTTAGCACGGAAAGATATGAGGGGAATATAGGTGTTCATTAGCTGCGTAAGTTTATCTTTGAACTGACGCCAGTTTTCGTTAAAAGATTGATTAGGAAAGGATTGCAGAAAGGAATCACAGAAGGTTGTTAATCCGAGGTTAATGGCATCGTAGTTTGCTCTGTTATAGTCGAAGATATATTTCTGATGTGGTCTGCGTTGGTGTGACGGCATTTTTAGATTGAAATAGAGCAGTTTGTGATCACTGAAACCATCCGTGAGGGAGATCGGGCTTATATTGTCTGGAGCCGATGTGAGAACAAGGTCTAATATGTTAAGGTCGCGCGTAGGTTGAGAGACTAGTTGAGTTAAAGAAAAGTCTAATGTTAGTTCAACGAAATTAAGCCAGTCCTGTGCCGATGCAGTTAAGGTATTCCAGTTGATATTCGGGTAATTAAAATCACCGAATAAATAAATGTCGGCCTTTGGGAAGTTGCTTCTTATATCTGAGAGGTTGGCATGCAGATTTGTTACGAAAGAAACTGAACTATCTGGTGGTCGGTAACATATACCAAGAAGAGACTTAAGAGATGAGGACGTGATGCAAACCCACAAAATTTCTAGAGGGGACGAAATGTTAACACGAAAGGACGGAATGTGTTTTTTTATAGCGATCATCACGCCACCACCTCTTTTATTAAGTCTGTCATTCCGGTAAATAACAAAATCGCGAGAGTCATGTAAGATTTCGTCGTCAGTTATATCCGAGTGCAGCCACGTTTCTGTTAAAGTTAATATGTCAGAGTTACTATCTTCAAGATATGAGTAAAGTTCGGTGCGCTTTGGAAGGATGCTGCGTATGTTAGTGAAAGATATTGAAAGCGAAGGGTGGGCAGTGCCGTCGTATGAAGGCTGTGGCTGATAGTCAGAATTTTGTACAACCGCTCTTCGTCTTTGCTATCGGGTACATTGTTTGACAGCGTCAGAAGCAGCGTCGTACATATATACAGTGTCGTTCATGCGCAGTTTATCGACGCTAAGCTTAAACGATCCGCCCTCCGAGTTTGCGAAATCTATCAGTTTTTTCCTGGCCAGGCGTGTGGGAAAAGAAAAATCTTCGCGAACGACATACTGTGTGTCTTTAAACTTGTGACCTTTATCTATGATCTGCTGTTTGTCTTTGTAGTGCGCAAACTTGACGATGATCGGCCTACATTTCTCTGGTAGGAATCGACCAAGCCGATGAGCCCTTTCAATTTGTGTTGGCTCAAGTGTGCAGCCAAGGTGTTCTGCACACAGCTCCAACACCTTTGTTTCTGAGCTAGACCATCTTTCGGACTCGTTGTCAGGTATACCGAAGAAAAGTAGGTTAGAGCGGCGAAGTCTGTTTTCTGTGTCGTCACATCGTGACGTTATTATCTTTAATTGCTCGGTTATATTTGAGGGACCTATTGTAGGCAGTTCTGTGGATGGCGTAGAAATGTTAGATTTCATTTCTACCATTTCGACCTCGATTGTGTGAATTCTGGCAGATAGCTGTTTTAGTTCAACGGCCACTGATGCCTGCCATTGTTTTAGGGCGCGTAGGTCATTCCTGATACCATCCTGGCCAGATTCAATTCTCTGGACTGTCTCAAGTGCAGTTGCCAGGACGCTTTCTTGATCGGTGCCAGGTGGACCGGGATTTGACTCTACGTCTCCAGAAAGCGCTAAGAGGATGCTGCTAATACAGAGTGCCATTCTAGTCTTACAACCCGTGAGAACATGCAACCAGTGTCTGGGGCACGACACCACGAACAAAAAACGATTCGAGGTTATAGCAGATAAAGGGTCATCATTGTAACTAACCTGGAAGAACTGGAACGGTGAGTGCTTCATGTTGAAAGCGGTGTCGTGCCCCAAGAAAACGCTGTCCGGATGCTGATTATATCCCGCGCTTCCAACGCTGATAGCGGAGTGGGCGGATGTACATTTCTCCGGTTGCCAGCCGAACTTGGCAATCTCGTCCAGGAAGAGCGGTTTCGTCCAGCTGTCGGGTCTGGTCGCGTCTGGCAGCGTCCAAAGTTGCAGTGAATCCGCATTCGGTGTATTCCATGGGAACTGTAGAACCAGGAAAACCTGGAAGAACACGAACGGTGAGTGCTTCATGTTGAAAGCGGTGTCGTGCCCCCTATCGTGCCCCCTATCATTACTATCATTAACTCGAGCACTCGGTTATTTTGCATTTACAGGTTCATCATCTACCTAGATGAGACCTGGGTCAACGCAGGGCGCGAAAAAGAATTCGTCTGGCAGGACAAGACTGTGAAGACATCTCAAGGTGCCTTCCTGAAAGGTTTAACAACAGGATTTGTGTCTTAAATTATGAATAACGGCAGTTTTCCGCAGATTAGCAAGGTCCTGCAGTTGTGTAATTCAGATTTGTGCAGCTGAATCACACAATACTAATGGATGACCCTTGCATCTAAAATGCGATATGTTGAAAATAAAGAACTTGTAGGTGCTAAATATGTAGCACATGCACTTGCTCTGAAACTTTCTGAATATTAGAAAGGTGTGTTGCTGGGTGAGTTGGGTGAGGTACATCTTGAGAAAAGGCAGCTCTTGCACGCAACGGACGAGAACAAAGAATACACAGCTGCTCTAACAACTTTATTTCGCAAGGAAGCCAATGCGCACCTTTTGTACAGTACCGGAGGGTAGTGATGCGCGCGCGCAAAGATCAGCAAAGTGCAAGCTTCAAAAGAACCAACACATACGCCAACTATTCTTACCCCAAATAAGCGACAAAAAGGGAGTGAAGAAAAACACAAACGCAGAGAGAAACAAATGCAAAGAGTGTAATCATCACCATCATCATCGTCATAAGTCTGACTACACCCATTGCAGGGCAAATGCCTCTCCCATGTCTGTACACTTAACCCTGTCCTTGGCCAGCCGCGGCCACCATATTCCCGCAAATTTCTTAATCTCATCCGCCCACTTAATTTTCTGCCGCCCCCTGCTACGCTTGGCTTCTCTTGGAATCCACTCCGGTACCCTTAAGGACCAGCGGTTATCTTGTCTTCGCATTACATGCCCTGCCCAAGCCCACTTCTTCCTCCTGGGTTCAACTAGGATATCATTAACGCGCGTTTGGTCTCTCAACCTCTCCGCCCGCTTTTGATCTCATCACGTTACACCTATCATTTTTCTTTCCATAGCTCGCTGCGTTGTCCTTAACTTAAGCTGAACCCTCTTTGTTAGCCTCCACGTTTCTGCCCCATAGGTGAGTACCGGTAAGATACACCTGGTGTATACTTTTGTCCTGAGGGACATTGGTAAACTGCCATTCATGATCTGAGATAACCTGCCATATGCGCTCCACCCCATTCTTATTCTTCTAGTTATTTCCCTCTCATGATCTGGATCAGCTGTCACTACCTGCCCTAAATAGGCATATTCTCTTACTTCTTCCAGCAATTCGCTACCAATTGCGAACTGCTGTTCCCTTGCTAGGCTGTTGAACATTACTTTGGTTTTCTGCATGTTAATTTTTAGCCCCACCGTTCTGCTCTGCCTGTCTAATTCATTCATCATGCTTTGCAGTTCGTGTCCAGAGTGGCTTAGCAAGGCAATGTCATCAGCGAATCGCAAATTACTCAGGTATTCCTTTAACTCTTATCCCCAACTGTTCCGATTGCAGGCCCCTAAATGCCTCCTTTAAATAGGCGAGATCGTGTCTCCCTGCCTGACACCTTTCCTTATTAGAATGCTATTGCTGACTTTATGGAGAACTACGGTAGCTGTGCAATCGTTATAAATAACTTCCAATATTTTCACATAGCACTCTTCTACACCCTCATTCCGCAATGCCTGCATGACTGCTGAGGTTTCTACTGAGTCGAATGCTTTCTCGTAATTAATGAACGCTATATATAGCGGCTGCTTATATTCTGCGCATTTCTCTATCACCTTAGTGATTGCGTGAATATGGTCTATTGTCGAGTATCCTTTACGAAAGACTGCCTGGTCCTTTGGTTGATTGAAGTCTAAGGTTGTCCTGACCCTATTAGCGATTACCTTAGTAAATACCTTGAAGGCAACAGACAGCAAGCTGATCGGTCTGTAATTCTTCAAGTCCTTGGCGCCACCTTTCTTATGAATTAAGATAATGTTAGCCTTTTTCCAAGCTCTATGTATGCTCGAGGTCACAAGGCATTGCGTATACAGGGTGGCTAGTTTTTCGAGCATAATCTCTCCTCCATCCTTCAACAAATCTGCTGTTACTTGATCCTCACCAGCTGCTTTCCCCCTCTTCATTGCTCTTTACTTCCTCCTTCGTTACTGGCGGCATGTCCCATTGCTGTGTTCCACTGCCTTTCTCAGTAACATTCTGATTTCAATCGCTACTGTATAGATTTGTGCAAAACTCTTTGGCTACTTTAACTATCTTATCCATATTGCTAATGACATTGCCTTCGTTGTCTCTTATCGCGTGCATCTGGTTTTTACCTATGCCTAGTTTTCTCTTCGCTGGTTTTAGGCTACCTCCGCTCTTTAGAGCATGCTCAATTTTCTCCATGTTAAACTTCCTGATGCGGCTACCTTGCGCTTATTTATTAACTTCGACAACTCTACTAGCTCTATTCTATCTATGGAGTTAGACGTCCTCGTGGTTTGTCGTTTCTTAATCAGATGCTTAGTCTCCTGAGACAGCTTCCCGGTATCCTGTCGAACCATCCTACCGCCTACTTCTACGGCACACTCCGTTATGATATCTGTGAGACGATTGTTCATTGTTCATTGAGCGTAATCGAACAATTTTAAAAAGATCCCCATGAAGCCAACAAACAGCACAGCTAAAAGAGTGACAATCAAAGAGGAATAAAAACAACTAGTTAGCGAAAATGGTGCGGATAAAGTGACAAAGATAAAAGCGCTAAAACCTGAACAGACTGAAAAAGAAAACGTACAGGAAAAACCTCTGAAATAAGTACAAATGGGCAAGGCTATAAGATTAAAAGCGCTAAAACTGATTACGACAAAAATAAAACCGGAGAAGCCGGTGAGAATGAAAACAAGAAGGAAACGTGGTCACGTAAGCTCGCACACAAGTTTGGCATCTTTCCTTTGCCATTCACCCTCAAATTTGTGCTGCAAGAACCATGGCTTCATTCCCAATCACTTAGACGGCCACTTCGGGTTTCCACGCCTTTTGGAAGGCAAGTGTTTGTGCAAGCTGAGAACCGTCTACTTTAAGCCCGTACCAGATGCGCGATCGAACGCCTGGAGAATGATGTTTTCTTCGTGCAATACATTTGGTTTTGGTTTTATGGGGTTTAACGTCCCAAAGCGACTAAGGCTATGAGAGACGCCGTAGTGGAGGGCTCCGGAAATTTCGACCACCTGGGGTTCTTTAACGTGCACTGACATCGCACAGTACACGGGCCTCGAATTTCTCCTCCAAAGAAATTCAGCCGCCGCGGCCGGGATCGAACCCGCGTCTTTCGGGACAGCAGCCGAGCACCATAGCCACTAAGCCACCGCGGCGGCTCTTCGTGCAATACATTTTTACGACTGCATCAATGGCGACTGTCCCTCCGTACCGCTTCACGCCAACAGCGCTGCTGCCACGTCCCGTCAAGAGAGGAGCCGAGCTTACGAAGCCAAGTTTTGTTCGTTGCTGGATAACTTATTTTGAAATGAATTTAAGCGCACAAGAACACGCACGCGAGAAGAGGAAACACACAGGACGGGCGCTAAGCCTGTCCTGTGTGTTTCCGCTTCTTGTGTGCGAGTTCTTGTGCGCTTAAATTCATTTCAAAATACGCTATGCACCATCTAGCCTAAACAGAAGTTTTATTAAATTGCTGGATTGGAGCGTCGTTTCTCAATCTGCGTTTGGCATACACAACCTATCTGCCCACAACATCGACCCGGCAGAATGGAGCTTCCTAAGCCGAGGTACTAATTTCAATATCGGTAGTCAGCCAAGTGGGGCAAGAAGGGCCTGCGCTGTGGAGCAGGCAGTCCCCAAGGTTGACCGTGGTAAGCGAGAAAAAGTTCGTTGCCGTGCCATCGGGATTCTTTCGAAGCGTTGCCGGATGGAAACAGAAACATTTACTTCCCCTGAAATGCATGCCTTGAAAAGACTCCAAGAGAACGAAGACATTGTCATCCTGAATGCTGACAAGGGGAATTCAACCGTCGTTCTAAACTAATCGGACTACATCCTAAAAAATTGGCTGTGGCTCAGCTCGGAAATGCCAGGATATACGTAGCGAAAGCAGGACCCAGGTCTCTCCTCTGGCTCCTGTCTCTGCTCCTAGCGGTGGAGACATCGGTCGTTAAACGTGCCCGTCTCGCAGCGGCATATTCATGGCGTTTAGCCTGTCGTTCGGCGCGCTGTTCCTCTGTTTCCTGGGCGATTTATTTCCGCTTCATCTCGTTCCGATGACGGTTCGAGGTCTCCTTCTGCGTAGCAGACTTGTCTCCATCCATACTGCCTCCTCGGGTGTGGTTGCAGCAAAGTCGACCTCTCCTTTTCAATCCGCCGATATGTTAACAGGCGTGCGACACAGCTGGCAAAGCGAGCGGAGGCGAGCGCAATGACGAGGCAAGCGGTGTGACGTCATGCCAGATGGCGCAGCGTCCGTCAGCTGCGGCGGTTGCTAGGCAACGGCTCAAGGTCGGTCTCTGTGCCTCCTCGGAGCACCGCAACAACAAAATTGTAAGTTCATGGCTAATGTAGCTCTCGCTACAAAATGACGACATTTCTCCAAGACTACGCGACGTGCGAAAAAGTGAACCGTGACCCCACAAAGAAGGTAGAGACAGAGCTTCATAGACTACTTTCCGACGTTCTTATGTTCGTCTCAGCACAGAGCACGCACTCTATTTTCGGCTGCTGAGCCACAACGGCTCGGCATCTGCTATCAACGGCCTTCCTAAGCTGCAAAAACCGCACGTACCACTAGGCCCTATAGTAGACTTTAAGCGCTCTCCATCGCACGCGCTCTCCGGCTGCCTGCATTAAGTGCTTTACCCTCTGGTCGCAAGAACAGCAACGTTTGTAACGGACTCCTCCCACTTTGTCAAGAAGCTTAAGGACGTCACTGTTGACGGCGAGGATGTAATATTCTCTCTCGACGTGAAGTCAATGCCTACGTCACTCCCGGTAGACTTCGCAGCTTCATCCTGCAAAAGCCTTCTAGAAAATGACGTCTCGCTCCTTTCTAGTACGCCTTTTGAGGTTGTTGACCTTTGTCGCCTGCTCGAATTCTGCTTACGAAACACGTATTTTGTCTTCAGGAAGCAACACTAAAAACAACTGTTTGGTACAGCCATTGGTGCTTCCATTTCTTTCATTTGCGCAAACATTGCTCTAGAACGCATTGAAGCAGACGCACTTGGTTCATTTCACCCAGCCCCTAAACTGTTTCTGTGTGATTCACCAACAGGATGCAAGCCGTTTCCTTGAACACCTGAACTTCTTTCAGCCGACAATACAATTCACGAAAGATGAGCAGAATGGCGCCTTTTCCTTCCTGGACGTACTTGTGCAAAGAACAAGGAATGGGTTCGCAACATGCGTGTACCGCAAGCCCACTCACACTGGTCGGTACCTGAGTTTTATTCGGAACATCCTGTCGCGCATAAACATTCCGTTGCATCCGCACTTTTTGGGCGGGCTTTCCGCCTTTTTTCAGGTCCGAAGAAACTCAGATTCGAACTAAAAATCGAGAGGAAGGATATTGACAACAAAGGGTTCCCGTAGAATATGATAACAACCTCAGAACGCCGCTGTTCACGTCAAAACGTAGAAGCAACGGCCACCGACAAAAGCAAGCTTCCATACGCTGCAGGAGTCAGCGAGGCCTTAGCCAGGGTCTTTAAGGAATACAATGTCCATATCGCCCACGTGCCACCAAGTAAACTGAACCAAAAACTTGTCATAGTAAAAGATCAAGTTGAACGAAGCAGGTTTCCCGGAGTGATGTACAAAATGTCCTGCAACGACTGCAAAACTGCCTACATCGGCGCATCAGGCAAATTCATTATGCGCTTGAAACAACATAAAAATGACGTCACCAAAGGCCGCACGAAAGAAAATGCCTTGGCTTAGCACTTTGAAGCTGAATCATATGCCATCGTTTGGGACGACGTCTCAGTCATCGCGATGAAGAATTATTTATCGTCTCGCCTACTTCTAGAATCACTTCACATTCTAATGACACCACATGTTTTGAAGCGAAAGCGGCGTAATCTCCCGAGATTTACGCGTGCTCATTGCGCCACCTGCACCGTACATAAGTCAGCACCTTTATCCATCCGCTGCATTTTGAACAAGGGACCCGTAGGGGCCCCGAAACGTCAATTGGTTTTCCTTTTTTCTTCTATGGCCAGAGATCCTCTTGTCTGCTATTATGTTCCTTCCTGGCCAGATGAGATTCCGTCAAACCCTCGACTACGTCGGACAGTTATACAACTTCGGTGTTAAATTGTTTTGATGCAACTATTTGTTCGTTCAGCTTAACCGTCCTCGCATTTCACGCATGTCTTGCTTGGCAACGTCGTAAAGTACGGCAGCGAGCTTATTTTGTTCTTCGTTCAAAGCTTTCAGTGTTGGCAAGTGATAAAGTGAACTGGCGTTGCTTACTAACAAATGTATAACTGATTTACTTCGGCGGGTTTCAGCCGCAAAGTTTTTGCTGGTGTGCAGTGAGGCAGTGATAGGGCATTTATCGCTCGACTGGTGTTTGTGACTCCGCTAGGTATGCACTTGATTCATTATTTAAATCAAGCAGACTTAGTGAAGGGTCGTGGCAGAAGAGGTAGTAAAAAAAGTACAAAGCCTGCCATGACAAAAAATGCAAATGAAATAAACTGGCCCATCTATAATTCCAGTGCCAGTAAGGAATCATAACTTCGGCTGGTGTCAATGAGAGTCGCATGGTTCTCATCGGTTATCGCCGGGGTAAAGAAAAATTACATTTTTTTCTCAACAGGTATTGTATTAGATTCTGTAGTCCTATGACTTAGTAATTTTTCTTGAATTCATGGCTTATGCACGACTTAGAATAACATATTTATTTGTCAAATCATTTATAGAAACCCCTTTAGGACCTTTACTATAAATGGCCAAAAACAGGGAGTCAATTACAAACCGTAAAAACGGCTGTTCGATGGCTGCTTCGGAATAAACTGCGCTTAAGTGGAGAGCGGCAATTACGCTGAGATTGTTTGTAGAAATGGGATCATTCAACACCGGGATGCATTCTGGCTTTCGCACAGTATTGTGGTTTTAAAGTACATATATTCAGCTAGTTAAGTTTAGCTTGGAGATATTTGCTTTCACTTAAATACGTTTAGGCACATAAGTGAGCAAAGCATTGCCGTCTATCAAAAGATAATAACTGCTGAACTAGAGTATACTGTAGTAATGAAGCAAAGTGGCATAAAATATTTTATTGCTGGGCATGCTTAACCATCTTCTGAAGGTGTAAGAGGTATTCACAAAAATATGAAAAAAAACGAAAAATCGTGACACATCATCAGAACAAGATTCAAAACAAAGTTAAACGATGAACAGGAGAAACACATGCTAAGTCTTTACAAGCTGGGATGTAACAGATACCAGAAATATGCCCACCAGACAACAAGCGAGCAGGCTGATGTATGTTCTGATGATACGTGACTTCGCTTTATCAGCAATAAAATTTGGTTTATTGGTTTATTGGGGTTTAACGTCCCAAAGCAACTCAGGCTATCAGGGATGCCGTACTGTAGGGCTCCGGAAATTTCGACCACCTGTGGTTCTTTAAAGCGGACTGACATGGCACAGTACACGGGCCTCTAGAATTTCGCCTTCATCGAAATTCGGCCGCCGCGGCAGGGATCGAACCGGCGTCTTTCGGGTCAGCAGCCGTAACCGCTGAGCCACCGTTGCGGGTATCAGCAATAAAGTGTATTTCTCAAATGTGCGCTTTGCCTTCTTACTTTTTTGCAGCCGCAAGCTCAATATTTCTTCTTATACCAGTTTTCTCCACAATCCGCATTATTATACATGCCTAACCAAGTGCATGTTTCAACCCAGTTACACCTAATACCATGACAAAGTACAAGAAAGTTCAGTATTTTGGCTATCACAACTGCGGCCTAGTGGTTTGAGCACCCGCCTCGCATGGAGGAGGTGCGGCGTTCGATCCCCAGTGCTACCTGGTGCCCACCGGTGATACAAAGGGCACAAGCTTGCTCGGCTTCTTCAGGGTGAAATGCTTGGGAAATGGGTCTTGGACCCAACCTTGAGAAAACGAAAACCCCTTGTGCCATGGCGTTCTTTGTCCCAAGACGCCCTTGCCCCATAAAAAAAAGGAGAGGGGCATGCGGTATACGACGCCAGCAGTGCACGGAACGAACTTGCACTCGTGGTTTGTGGTGCAGACCGGTTTCTTCTTCTCATTGACGGCTTTGCACATGCGCACCAGCTTATCGGGGGCGGTGAACAACACGTCCACACCGCACTTCCCTCCAACTTTCCTCAGCCGGTGCGAAAGCTGGTGCACGTACGGTATGGCCGTACGCCTGAGCCTTTTCGCACTTTCTGCGGCGGCCACGCCAGGGCGGCCACCTGCCCTGACTTCCTTCAAGAGGCATTCCGCCACAGCCATCACTGTGTCCTTAGGGAAACCGGCCTTCTTCAACCGGTGCACTTGCGCTTGTAAGCTGTCCTCAATCTTACGCTGGCGAGACTTCTCGAGAGCACCCCGCAGGCAACTTTTTGCAATCCCCCGTTTTACTAAATTAGAATGGGCCGAATTATACGCAAAAATTTCTTTTTTTTTTGTGCGCGGCTGGTACGACCAACAGATGTGCCCAGTGCCAAAGAACAAACATAGCTCGAGGAACTGGAGACACCCGTTCACTGGAACTTCATGACGTGAACCTCAGATTGCCAGAACAATCACATCACTTGCCCTGACCAGGAAAGAAGCAATGTATCTCCAATGCAGTTTGCCACATTTTGATTAGTCTGTGCTCTTTTTAACCCAGTGTGCGCATGTGCCACTGAAGTGTCTTTAAGTACCCGTTCGTTGTAGTAAATCTCCAGTTGATGTTTAGCGCTCGTCCTGTCTCCTTCTCTGTATTCGTCCTAGTTTTATGCGCTAGTCTTTTAATTAACAGAGGTGAGTTTTTTGCTCCGGAGCTGATAAGGGTATATCTGACTTGTAAAAAAAACGAGCCATCATAAAAAAGATAGAGGCAATAAAATTTCACTCAGAATTTGCAGGTATGAAGTGCTTGCTTTAACTTAAATGCTCACAATGCGTCTATTCTCTTTATTGTGAGCATTTCAGGCAAGACATATTAAAAGCATTTCAGGCAGTACTGCGTTTGGTTTGTGGCTCCGATTCTCATTCTTAGCTAACGTATTTAAACTGATTTTGCAAAATAATGCCTAATAACAGTTTTATGAAACTAAGGTGTTTTTGCCCACTGTAACCATAATATTCAAATGTAACTATTTCTAATGACTCAAAAAAGATTACAAAAGAATGCTACTCTACGACAAGGAGTAACCACAATCCCTAAAATTATGGCAGGTGATTAATCTAAGCGAATACAAGAATACTGGATTAACAAAAACAGACTGACGATAAAAAGCGACCTGAAGCATGATAAAACAAGGAATAATTTGGCGATTAATGATTCAGACGAGGGAATACGTACTACTGCGAGTGCAGGGCGAGCAAGGGAAGCCCCAGTCTCTGGCCAACCTTTCAAAAAATTGACCAGGCTTTACTTTGGTCCATTAAAAAAGAAACCACATGACAACAAGTCCGCTAGATTCACTAAATTCTCATCAGACTGATAAAGAAACACTGTAATGAAATTTCACAATATATGACATCACTGGAGCGACTACTACGTGACAAAGTATAACATCAGTATAAGAAATACACACAACCTAGCTGAATATAGCACTGCTACACACGCACTGAAAGAAACCTTTAGGGCCATAATTCAAATGTGATGCAAAAACTTCATACACAAAAAGTAATGCAAGGTATTAAATAACGTAACAAGTTCCGACTTAAGGTTTAAAAACACAACTGGAATGAAAGGAGAGAAAGCTAGCTGAGCAAATTTTTTGTCGTCTCTCTACTTCTCGTCCCGTCTTGTGGGCTAAGTTTTGGAATGAACAAATTAACTATCGAGACAACTTAGCAATAAACATTAGTGAGAACATAAGATATAAGAGCAGCAAAGGTGTTCAACTTTTACTAGACAAATTATAGAGCACAAAACTGACAGGCACCTTTATTTATTTATTTATCCAACATGCCCCTAAAGGCCTTCATTCCAGGGTATAATATAATAGGGGGGGGGGGGGGGGTCGGTGTGAAACAAGAACCACAAATTGGGCTTATGCCGCACGAGGCGGACTTATGGTTGCTTGGCGGGGGAACTTATCACTCATCCGTCAAGGCAACTGTTTGGTCTAAGACCCTTTTCCCAAGCATTTCACCCTAGAAGAGCCGAGCACCAGGCCAGGGGAAATCTTGTGCCCATTAAAGAAAACCGGTGGGTACCCGGCGGCACTGAGGATCGAACCCAGCACCTCCCGAATGCGAGGCGGATGCTCTACCACAAGGCCACGCTTCGGTCCTGTGTAAGGAACATGTGTAAGGAACATCATTTAGAAGCATAAGAACAATAAATAGGCTACGTATAACACAGAAAAATAACTGACAACCACGAAGTAAATAACGAATCATCCAACAGATAACAATATAATACATATTGTTACGTGGCCCCTGGCGAGAACGACGCAAGAACCACCCGGCCACAGCGCACAGGCCGAAAGCACAGGGCACGCACAGAGAGCACACGACACCCAAGTTCAGAACACGCGCACCACCGAGACACTTCGTTCGCTCTTCATTGACTGTACCCGTTGCACGGCCCTCTGTTGCGAACACACCGTCTCGGTGCACAGTAGGGCGTGGGAGAGGACGGCGACATGTAGGGTTTGAGAAAAGAGACGTGGAGAACATCACGCTGAGCTCCAAGGGAGGTGGTATACGGGAAGGCCGGAGCTATCTCGAATGTGACAGCGGTTACCTGGCGTAGCACACGGTATGGACCATCATATCGGGGCAGGTAAAGACGAGGGTGCCAGGGGAGAAAGCGGCCATAATCATGAGAGTCCCAATGTGAGACCTGCGATGCTAGTAGCCGGGACCGCGCCCGTTGGCGGGCGTGGACAGCCCGGGCAATTGCGGCGCCGGCGTATTAAGAAGGCTGAGAAGTAGAGGTCGCAAGCAGCGTGTCCGAAGGTAACTGGCTCGCGGCCGTACAAAACGTAGAAAGGTGAGTAACAGGCTGTGTCGTGGCGGCAGGAGTTGTATGCTGAAGTTACGAATGGAAGGGCGATATCCCAGTCCCGATGGTCCCGTGAATTGTACATTGCAAGCATATTGTGAGATATTGAGGTAAGACATGATGTTGGGCAAGTCGGTTCATGATTAGAGCCAAACAGAACTACGCGAAGACGACGGGACAAAAGAAGGCACGAACACACACACACACACACACACACACACACACACACACACACACACACACACACACACACACGCACGCACGCACGCACGCACGCACACGCACACACACACACACACACACACACACAGACACACACACACACACACTCACACACACACACTCACACTCACACACACACACACACACACAAAGCGCAGACTTCCAACAGACTATTTTCCAACGGACATGTTCGCCGAGTTTGCAAGATTATAAAATCGGGAGCTTTGAGGAGAGTCACGCATTACACGGACTGGCTAAAGGTTGTCATCTATAAAGGATCGGACGAATGGCTTGCGGCCAGGCGGCTTCAAGGATATCTGCAACTCTCTGCGCAAACGACTGAGTTTCCATGGCAGAGGATGCGCCTCTTTCTTCCGGCGCCACGACCTCCATCATCTACAGAGAACACTGTCACTGTCCTGGGGAACGTTATCCTCGCGGGGTCTGTCAAGCAAACTCTACAGAAGGGGCCGAAGTTCTGCCTCGAACCTCCGTCTGGCCGTTCGGAGCTTCTTCCCACAGTGCGACGCGTCGGTTCTCACGCCTCCGATAAGAGAGAGAATGTGTCGTGAGTGAGAGCGTGGACTGCCTTACACTCAATGTAAGTCACCTTTCTTCTACGAAAGCACCGATCAAGAAAACAGTCTCTTACCTTAGGAAGCATGGATTGTGGAAGCTGACAAGGAGGGAGGCTTTGTCGTCATGCCGCAAGGTATGTTTGAAGAAAAGGCTCGAGAAGCAGTGCTCAAGAATTTTAAACTTGTTGATTTCCGTGCTTCGACCGAACGGAAACAAGCTGTCAAGCTGCTGAAGAAAGACGAATCTGGACACTGTAAAAAACTCGGTGTCAAAAGCAGACGGAGATTCTCTGGAAATTTTCTTCATTGGCAAAACGCACAAGCTGGACTGCCCACTGCGAGTGATTTTGTCCGAGAGAGACAGTTGGCAGCGTTCTGTTAGCTCCTTCCTAAAACGCCACCTCGACCAGGTTTTGGTACATGACCCATTCCTCATCCGTAGCTCCAAGGACCTGGTGCTGGCTCTGGAACAGGGAATGCCTTCCGCTTACACAGCTATTGTCTTTGAAGTACAAGATCTTTTTTATTCAGTAGCGCATGAAGGGTTGTTCAATGCTCTGAGGGATTGCATTGAAGAGCATGGTGAATTACTTTTCGTAATATGGCTGGCATCCGTACCGAGCATTTTTTAGAGCTTTTACAGTTTTAAACTGAGTTCCACAGCCACTTTTTACGCCGGACGCTTTTATGTTCAAAAGTCCGGAATTTGCATTGCGCTAGTTCTGTGTGACATTTTTATGGCTTTTTTATACAGACGCTTAGAAATACAGGTTTTAAAGCACCCTCTATCACGTGTGTTTCATTATGTCGATGCCTTTCTAGTTATTTTAGACAATTCTGGTAACCATGACCTTGACAGTGCTGTCACTAACATTCTTAACTCCTTCTCCTCGGAGGGGCAAGGCTTGCTTTTTACGCACGAACTGACAAGGTGCAACCGCAACCAGTTTTTACACCTAAATCTGCACTTCACTGATGCCCAGGTTTGCTGGTCGTATAGCCCAAGGTCGAACAAAAGTCTTCTACCTTATAAAAGCGCTCATTCCAAGCTAGTAAAACGCGGCATCATCATGTCTGACTGCCTCTCTGCCCTGCCGAAATCCTGTACCCACACCATGTCATCCAGTTTCAAATGTCAAGTTGAGCGCCTTCTTTCTGCAGTCTATCCTCGTCATCTACTTCTCAGCACCTGCGAAAGCCTGCTTCAAAGGCTAAAATCTTCACTTGAACAGATTGTGTCCAAGAAGTGAAATTATAGCGTTTGCCATCCGCTCATCGGCCACCGCCACACCTACCTCGTCAGTCACCAGAAGTGACATACGCAGCCCCGAGTTATGAAACCTTAGCAGTTCTACTTTCCAACGCCCGCAGCTATCTGCCCAAAAAGATGCTGTTGAAGCCTTCCTAAACGATAGCGATACTGATATAGCTATATTTACTGAATCGTGGCTGACCTCGGACATCTCTAATAAAATATCTGCAGCACGATACGCGATCTTTCACAGTCTACAGACGCGATAGGGTGGTGCGGCGAGGAGGTGGTGTACTAGTTTTTGTAAAATCGAGCACGCCTTCTTTTCCTATTTTGCCCATCTACAATCATGAAATTGTTGCGATAAGGTTATTGCTTCCTTCTAGCACAGTCATATTGCTTGCATGCTATCGTGCTAAAGACAGCGACATTTCATTTGTTAATGAACTGTACTCAATACTACTCGACCTTAATACCCGTTATCCCCATTCAACTTACTATGCGGCGATTTCAACTTTCCTGATATTAACTGGTACACCTTATCCGCACATTCTGGCCAATCGAGAGAGTTTCTAAACTTAGTCCTTACCTTTAACCTTGCGCAAAGAGTTCACACTCCAACTCGCCTAAACAATACCCTCGACCTTGTTTGTTCTTGTTTCAGATCCTGAATGTGTCCAGTCACTATCATCCATTCCGGGCTTCAGCGATCATTGTACCTTGTTGTTTAACTTATCTATACCCATTGCTACTCGTCAACCTTCAGATAAATTCATTCGTGACTATAATAAGGCCGATGTTCCAAGTATCATTGCTGAGAGCTAGACAAGTTTTTCCATCACTTTCGTATGTCCTCTTCCACAAGAACCGTCAATGATAACTGGTTGCTCTTCAAACAAAAATTAATATCACTTATTCATCTATATGTACTCCTCGTATGCATTCGAGGTGATGCCAGCAAACCTTGGTTTTCCAATGCCCTCAGAAAACTTTTAATGAGAAAAAAACCTCTTTTCCGTCTTGTAAAGCATTCTTCCAGTGTCTCACGGTGGGATAAGTATGTCTCGTGTCTTTGCGAATACACGAGACTTATACGAAGCTCAAAAAGGAACTTTTGCTACCAGGACTTGCTAAACATCATGCGCTCCAATCCAAAGAAATTCTGGAATCTCCTTACGCCAGGTAATAGGTCCACGCATCACATCTCCTTGGTTAACCCGGATGGTTCTGTGGTCGCATCAGGCGAACGCAGTGCTGTAATGAACTCTTCTTTCTCTTCGATTTTCACCAATGAATCTACTTCAGACATTCCTTCTGTATCGAAGTTTTCATTTTCCCAAATGCCGCCTGTTACTATAACAGCTAACGGTATTGCAAGCCTCATCGAAAAGCTTAAAGTATCAAGTGCCCCGGGACCAGATAATATACCAGTTAAGATACTGAAATGCACCAAAGAAATCTTCAGTCAAATTTTGCAAATAATATTTGATCAATCTATTGCTACTAGCTTAATTCCGGACGACTGGAAGCTAAGTCGAGTAGTTCCAGTTTTTAAAGCAGGCAACCGTCGTCATCCGTCCAACTACCGTCCAATTTCTTTAACCTGCATTGCATGCAAACTATTAGAGCATATTATATATTCACAAACCGCATCTCACCTTGATTCTAACTCTTTCTTTTTTTCCAATCAGCACGGCTTCCGATCCGGTTACTCATGCGAAACCCAACTATTCGAATTCACTACCGACCTTAGCCTAAACTTAGATTCTTCATTCCAGACAGACGTCATATACCTTGATTTTTCAAAAGCATTTGAACGTGTACCCCACCAACGCCTTTTAGCTAAACTTTCATGCTTATGCCTCGATCCCCTGATATTAAAATGGATTCGCTGCTTCCTAACTGATCGCTCTCAATTCATTGTTATCGATAATGACAATTCTCCCACAACAAAAGTCTTCTGTGGTGTGCCTCAGGGCTCGGTGGTCGGCCCACTTTTATTTTTAATCTTCATAAATGATCTTCCTTCCGACATTTCATCGACAATTCGTCTTTTTGCAGATGACTGCGTCCTGCACCGCCGCATGACTACCAACAATGATCAGGAATTGCTCCAAAGCGACCTAAACAGAATTGAAAGCTGGTGTTCCACATGGGTAATGATGCTCAATGTAACAAAATGCAAATACATGCAGGTATCACGCAAGCGCAGTAATATCGACTACGCGTATTCACTCAGTTCAACCATCCTCACTAAAGCCGAATCATACCGGTATCTTGGCATCCATATCACGAGCAACCTCACTTGGTCCGAGCACATCACGAAGATTGCTGCTGATGCATCGAAAACACTCGGCTTTATCAGACGTCACCTCAGTTTCTCACCTTCTTCCATTCGCAGCCTAGCCTACAAAACTTTCGTCCGTAGCAAACTTGAATTTGCATCCCCAATATGGAATCCACATCAAGCCTACTTAATAGCCAGCCTAGAAGCCGTCCAAAATCGTGCAGCCCGCTTTATTTCCTCCAACTATGACACCCGCTCTAGCATTACCAAAATAAAATTATCTGCCGACATCGAGCCTCTCGCCCATAGGCGTAAAATTGCCCGTTTATCATTATTGCATAAATTGTACTATTGTTTTCCTTCACTTCGAGACTCCCTTCTGCTCCCTCCACTCCTAACATCACGCCGTCTTTTGAACTCCATGAGCATCCTAAGACTCTATGGCTCCTCAAACGCATTTAACAAGTCATTTCTGCCTCTTGCCATTGAAGAATGGAATTCACTACCCAAATGTATTGTCACTGAACGCGATGCTCTTAAATTCCGACAAATGCTGTCATTTCACTTGAAGTCCCAATGTGGGTGACTGTTGCCTTTGTGTTTTATTTTTATGTTATGATTGTTTGATCTAGTACTGCACCTGTCTGCCTGATTTATAAACGTGTATTTCTTTTTCCCTCTTCCCCAAGCAACGATTGTTTCACTGTATACTTTTTTTTTCACTGTGTTTTTTTTCACTGTTTTACTGTATTTTTTTTACCTAATAATGTAATTACTTGTTTCGATATTCGCCCCCCCCCCTTATGTAATACCCCGCCAGGGGTCTTTAAGGGCCCATAAATGATGATTATGATGAAAAAAAGAAAAGATGCTCGGAACCCAAGCCACCATTTGTCATGCCTTATTTTTATTGCCTTTCCATAACATCAAGAAGGTAGCGGCAAGGTATGGGATTCGCGTTGTTTTTTCGGCGCCCAGGACACTGAAAAAGTGTGCCCTCTACTGACTGGAACAAGAAATGAACCCACCACTTGCAAGAAGAACCACCGGACCAAGTTCAGAAAATGTGTTTCGGACGTTGTTTATGAAATACCTCTGTCATGCGGTCGTTCCTACATCGGCGAGATTTTGTTTTAATGAGCGCGCTTTGGAACACAGGCGATCCCTCCTCGGAGGCACTGGCAGCAATCTACCCTTGCATTGTAAGAGCTGCGACAACAAAAACTGTTCTCCTTACCTGGAAAAACCAAGTTCCTTTATAAGGCGAAAACAAAAACCAAAAGAGAAGTTATTCAGGGTGATTTCATCTCCAAAAGGGGCGATAAGTGCGTTAGCGCGCCTTTCTTATCTCTTTAAAGGTAAGAGATAAATTTCTTAGATGGGCACATCCGAGCTTTCCATGGGTCGTGACCACACGTGGTCTTCTTGACACTGCCATTGCCATGCGCACTTTGCTTTTGCTTCTGCTTGCCTCCTTGTTTGCCTGTGATAGGCTTTATAAGTACCCTGCTTTCGCAAAATAAAGTCAGTTGGAAGTCTGCGCTTTGCGTGCGTGTATTCGTGCCTTCTTTTGTCCCGTCGTCTTCGCGCAGTTCTGTTTTGCTCGAATATTGTGAGTGCGGTTGAGGCGCTAGTTAGGTCGTTCATCTTGGGGCGGTGCTGAGATTATGTTTAGTTGAGCATGAACGAAAAATGTCGTCGACAACTTTAACGATAAAAAAGCGTTCGCGGTCGGTGGGAAGTTGGCGGGGTGCACCATGACGGAAGACGAGGTCGTACAGAAGAAAGTCGGCAACATCTGGAGCACTACTGGTGGGGAGGGCCCGCGTGTTTGCGTAGCGAGTGGCATAGTCCGTAGCAACCGAAACCTTTCGGGAGGCGGACTATGAAAACAAATGGATTGTAGTTGCTACGGACTGTGCCACTCACTACGGAAAAAGTGTACTCAGGAAACGGGCCCAAAAGATCGAAGCAGAAAGAAATGTTTAGGGGGCACATCAACAGGTTCGAGGAGGCCCGCTGAGAAAGCGGCAGGGCGTATCCGGCGCTGGCACTGCTCGCAGACACGAACATAGGGGCGCACAGACTGCTAGAGGCGCGGCCAAAAGAAGGGACGACGCATGCGGGCTTAAGCGAACGAGACACCCAGGTGTCCAGCAGTGGGGAGGTCATGGAGCTCGTGGAGGAGATCGGTGCACAGCTGCTTGGGCACAACGAGCAGGAGGGTGGGGCCGGCGGTGTGAAGGCTTCTCGTCTTAGGTATAAAGTATCTTGAGGCAGCACACACGCCGCAGCGCAGAGTCAGGTGGGGAGAAGTTGAGGCGGTCAACAATAACGCGCAGCTCGGGATCCTGTCCCTGTTCATCGCCAGCATGAGAAATAGCAGAGAGCGAGAGAACATGTCGGTGGCGCAAGCAGTGCCGGGATGGTCAGAAGGGTGAACAGGATATCGGGCGGGCAATCTGCATCTGTGTGTAGCCGACCGGGCTTATAGACCACGGTGTAATCGTAGTCTTGTAGGCGTAAATCTCAACGACCAAGCCGGGCGTAGGATCTTTCTGAGAGCAGAGCCAGCAGAGCGCATGTGGTCTCTGACAGCCACAGAAGGGCAGCCGTATAAATACGGGTGAAATTTCGAACGGCCCACTCGAGGGCCACGCACTCGCGTTCCGTGATGGAGTAATTGCGCTCTTAAGGAGGCGACTCGCGTAAGCCATGACACGGTTAGACTCTGATTGCTACTGAGAAAAGACAGCGACGATTTAATGACCACTGGCGTCATTGCGGACTTCAGTGGGAGCGGCCACATCAAAGTGTGCCAAAACTGGCGAAGTGGTGAGCTTTGAGAGCATCGCGGCAAATGCACTTGGTAAGGCATGTTGACGGGCTAGTTGGTTTTGCATCTTGAAACTTGAGAAAACCACCTAGGCACAACAAATTTCACAATCACAATAAGAGACGAGGAGACAACGGAAGGGTGCCATCCGTTGGCGCCTCTCCGTTGTCTCCTCGTCTTTCTTTCCTTGTGAAAGTTTTTGCGCCTAGGTGGTTTTTTTTCAAACTTTCAAGGCGCACTTGCTTGTAGGGGTCCTCAAGAGAAGTTCATATCCTTGGTCAACCGATCGCTGAGAGTGCGGGCGATGTCGGCAAATCTTTCACCGGAAAGTGTTTCACGTGGGGGATCTTAGCTGGATCTGGGTGAACACCCGTGTTGTTGACAACATTGACAACGACATTATTTTGAGCACACGCTACCAAGCTTCATTCAGAATGCTCTGCAGAAGTTTTGGAAACACTTGTGCAGGAAAAGCAAACCTGTCGACCAAATTCTGCACAATGGTGTTTTTATCACCGATAAAACAAGCATTGCTGGGCACTTTAAGAGATATTTCCACAGTGTTTTCAAGAAATCAAATTCCCTCTTATGTCAACCTGCTTTATCATGTCATCCCGAACCAAGCATTGTATCTTCTGCAGGTGTGTTTTCAATGTTGTTGAATCTGAAAACAAGCGTCTCCTGGTCCAGACGGAATTCCAAATATGTTCTTGCGCCGTTATAGTGAACTTTTATCCCAATTTCTACCCATAATGTTTCATGCCAGCCTATCAGCCTGCACTGTTCCCTCGGATTGTAGAGTTGCGCGGATTGTGCCAATACTGAAAAAAGGTACAGAATCATCTGATCTGTTACTAGTTTTCGTCCAATATCACCTACATCCTCTTGCAAACTTATCGAACACATTGTAGCCACTTCTATAACTTCCTTTCTAAATGACAAAGACATTCTATCGTCACACAAGCATGGATTTAGAAAGGGCTTTTCGACCGTCACTCAGTTAACTTCTGTTGTACATAGTTTTGCTGACATTGTAAACACGTCAGGGCAAATGGACGCCATTTTTCTGGATTTAAAGAAAACGTTTGACCATGTTTCTCATGCCAAACTAATATATAAGCTTGAAACTATCGGTCTTCTTTCTGTCATAATTGACTGGGTTTCTGCTTACCTTTCTAACCGCGCCCAGTTCGTCAGTACTGATGCCCATTGTTCCAACTACCTTCCGGTCACTTTTGGCGTGCCGCAAGGAGCTGTGCTTGGACCATTTTTGCTTTTTGGTCAGCATCAAAGATATTGTGGATGTAATTAGTGAACCAGTGCAAATCAGGCTTTTTGCCGATGATTGTGTTTTGTTTCATGAAGTCAGATCCTACGAAGACCAAGACATCCTTAATTCTAACCTTTACAACATTCACTCATGGTGCAGTCGATGGGAGATGGAGCTTAACAATGACAAAAGAGTCTTTATGAAAGTTACCAATAAACAAAGTAGCCTATCATTTCCGTATGCCCTTCCAAATCATCCGCTTGAGGAAGTCAACGATTACAAATACTTAGGTGTTACTATAACCAATAAACTTATCTGGAATAAACATATAACTAACATATGTACATCATCCTTTCGGAAACTTTGCTTTAGGCATAGATTAAAAGGTGCCCTTTCTAGTGCAAAACTACAACTACTAGCCTACACATCCATCATCAGACCGAAATTTAAGTACTGTGAGGATGTGTGAGATTGCAGGTTGTATTTAACACAAACACTAAAGGTATAAGCAATAAACGAGGCGGCTTTTATAGGAAAGGAAACCAATTTCAGTATGGGCGTGAAAAGAGGAAAAATACAAGAGAGCAACGCAACAACACGCGGAAAAAAAACACACAGGAGAACAGAACAAAATCCTTGCATAAAGTACTTAAAAAAGAGAGTCAAAAAGGACAGGCACACTACTTGTCTCTCATACGAGCATCGAGCGGGCAGGACTGGCTGGGTGTCGGGCAGTCGGGCAGTCTCTGGGCGTTCCAGTGTCGATGCACTGTTGCCGGCGTTTCCCCGTTGGCCTTCAGCGCTACCGCAGCGTCAGGGTCTGTGGGCTCCCAGCACGGTTCCCAGGTCTCGTAGCCCGGGTACGCCACGTAGGCACCAGAGGCGGCCTGTGTGGAGCAGCTGACGGATGGACGAAGAGTGGCGCCTGGGTCTGGTGGTTGAGGCTCTCGGCGACGGATGTCTGGGTCTGGTGGCACGGACGTCTGCGGCTGAGGCCCAAGCCCGGAACTCGGGGAGCCAGCAGAACTCGTCCACGTCCGTCGCCGACCGCACTCTTCTCTTCACTCCCACGTAATCCTCTTCCACCTGCCCCGGCGTACCCCTCCGCACGCGCTCCTCGTGCTTTTTCGCCTTCTCCTCACAAACGACGCTGGGTGGCGCTATCTCCTTACAAGTACGCATGCACCTTCTGGGACCCCTAAACAAAACATAACAATGAGACATTGGAAATGATCCAGCGAAAGTCTGTTAGATTCATCTTTAATAAATATTGTTCTACTGACTCTCCAACCACTTTTATGGCACAAAACAACGTACAGACATTGAAAACACGAAGAAAAATTCAACGATTGAAATTTCTTTTCCTACTCAAGAATAACAAACTCTCCATGAGCCCACATTTATTTTTTAAACCAATCACAACGCGACTAACACGACATCATCACACGGAATCACTAACACCGTAGAGCACTAGAATCAATGGTTTTCAATACTCATTTTTTCCTCGCGCAATAACTCAGTGAATGAACTCCCGCCTGACGTCGTAAACAGCATCGATGCCATTAACAAAATTTCTTATTGATAATTGCTGAGTTGTTTTTTTTTCCTTGTTCTTTACTATGTTTATTACTGTTATGTTAGTTTTGTGCTATGCAGTCTGCCGCTGCTCTTTTCATGTACTTTTGCCTCTCCTGCTTGGACCCATCTTAGGGTCTGCAGTATTCTGTAAATAAAAAAATTAATAAACATGGCCCAAAATTGTGATCTGATGACGCGTGAATCGGCATTTGGAGTACTTGAGCTGGAGGCCGGCATGACGGAAAAGTTAAAAACCTTGGAAACGTCATCCAGTTGAGAGGAAAGGCTGTTGGAGAAGATAATGACATCGTCAAAAGAGCTACTACTGGGGCTAGTTGCAAATAAATTCTTGAAGGCATTGATGGGCGCTATCAAAATACGGAAAAGGGACGAACGCACATGACGAAGCGCTTTCTATAAACTGTTTATTCTCTGAAGAAACATGACTATATACACATATTCACGCCATATCATACACAGAGGTGGTATAGGGCAGGGCACTGTTGCGGGTCAGCAGTAGATCAGTGCTAGGCGCTACGAGGTAGTTTTCATCGTGAAGGGGGGATGGAGGGGGGGGGGGGGGGCAGTGGAAGGAGGCGGTTTGAGACGGCAGGCGAGTCTGCATTGAACAAGCGGAGGGAGGGATAGAGGTGCTCGGAACCAAGTAGTGGGAGCTCGAGTTGGAGGACACCGTGCGAGCAGTCGATCAGTGCTGAATGGTCGGAGAGAAAGTCCATGCCGAGAATGAGGTCTTGGGCGCAGGTGGTCAGAACGGTAAACTGAACCGGGGTACTATGGCCGCCCACAGCAATGCGAGCACTACATAAGGCGTCGACGGCAGGTGTGCCCCCATCCTCAACGCGCACACGAGGCGTTGTAGGCGTGAGGACTTTGCGGAGGCGACAGCGAAAGGCAGAACTTAACACCGATATGTGCGCGCCGGTGTCAATGAGGGCGCGGACAGGAGCACCTTCGTCTGTGACGCCCAATAATTTCAGTCGAGTAGTCATTAGAAGATTTCTAGTTGGTGTCAGTGATGCAGCGCCGCCTCTGGGAGCTGCACCAGCTAGATTTCCAAAATGGAGCGGACGTAGGGGGCAGCTACCGAAAGATGTGACTACTTCGGTGAGCGGGAATTATGGAAAGAGGGTTAAGACTGCTCCGGCTGGGAGCAGGGCGAGAAGCAGCAGTGAGGTCGGTATGGGAGAAGCCACCGCGGGGAAAGAAGATCACGGCCTGAGGCAACGTAGAGAAATGTGTCGCCCGTGGGATCTGTGGAAGCAGATGGGTCTGTCGTCGACCGTGCGCCATTCAGCCTGGTAGCGGTAACATGACGTGGAGTAGAAGGCGGCCCGAAAAGCGGGGCAGGAGGCTGTTGGACGTCTGGGCGGCGAATTGAACGCACCGACGGAGAAAAATAGAAGTTAGCCAGTTCCTTCCTCACTACGGCCGGAATTAGTGACAACACGGGCAACGTTATATCAGGGGAATGTGGAGGGTCTATCACAGGGGCGAGGGCCTCTAGATCATGTCGGACGATCAGCGTGACCGAATCGGGACAGGACGAGCGTCTGAGGGAGGCCGGGGTGGATATCACTGGTCCTCACAGGAAGATGTCGTGGCTATGTTCAGAAGGGGGGAAAACGGCTGCGAAATGCAGTTGCTCAACGGCAGATGCTCAAGTTCGATTAATACAAATTATATACAAAAAAATTCCAGTTCCTAGGTTGTTTGAGTACAGGTTTGCCTGTTTTGACAAAAAGCAGACGGCAAGAAATGACCCCTTTTTGTCCCGTATTGTGCCCCTGGTGCAAAACAACACGCCATACACCACTAGAAACGCTGAAATCATTTCGGTACCAAGATGTAGAACAAACTGTGGTTTTGCTATGCTGAAATATATGCTACCAAGATCTTTGAACTCTTCTCTTTATAATAACATAAACGAAATGTCCTTTCGTGCACTTCGTGAAACTTTTATTGATTAGGTTGTATTATTACTGAACTACATATGATGACCGTTATTTTTTTTCTTCCCTTATTATTGTTTAATATATTCCCCCCCCCTACCTGTTTTATTTGAAATGTGAATTGTTATTTGTATGCCGCAAGAACTACCGCTGCTGTCATCGTCGACTTTTTCGGGTGACGAAGCCCGTCAAGCGGTTATTGCGAACCGCTTTTATTTCGTCACCCACGCTTTCTGTAAAGCAAAAAGCGAAATAAACATTCATTCATTCATTCATTCATTCATTCATTCATTCATTCATTCATTCATTCATTCATTCATTCATTCATTCATTCATTCATTCATTCAAGCCACAATCATCTAACATTAAAGGCTGTGTTGCCAATATTTAGTGCAATTCCTAAAGGACATGCTAAATCAACGAAGGCAGTCCGGCAAAACAGGAGTAAGCCAAGAAGTAGCATTGAAAATGGTTGAAGCTAGCTAACCATTTAACTAATATAGTAAGAAATAAAACTCCCAATGAAGGAAAAACATCACTCGTATTGTTGTGACTGGCCATAATTCTAAGCCACACAAGACCTGTATTCTGGCCTGAGCATCCCATCCCATGACAAATGCAAACAAGACATAAAACGACAGTCATTACTTTACATATGGTGATTCATACCCTGCACGGTGACACAATTCAATTATCACTGCACAACAGCTGCACGTGAAGTAAGCACAGATTTTTTTTATTTGAACGAGCTTCTGTAAAAGCTTCTTGCTCTCACAGCAGCTGTATCTGAACATTTATATTTAACCACTTTTGCCGGTTTCGTAAACCATGAATCACTCTATACATTGCAATGATTTTATGTATGGAGCGAGAAGGTGCACTTATGGTCTCCCTCCGTGTACTGCATATATGTTGCTTCAGCTTTATTGGACACCCTTTAGGTGTCTTTAAATGTAAAAAAAAAAACACGAATGCTTGGCGAGACCTGAAAATAATTCTAGAGAAACTGCGCCAGTGCAGCACCACCGGCGTCAGCCCCGTCGCATGCACAGCCCCGCGGGGAACCTGAGAACAAAATGGCGTCGGCGGGACAGTAGTGTTGGGTTTCGAGGCACCAGTTCATCAGTTTCCAGACTGACGCCGAGATCAAAAAACTTCCGAACTCTCTCGAATGGGATATACGGCTGTGATATAGATGTTCTTCGGGCGTTGGACGCAGCAGCGCTGACGTTTGTTTAGCGCGACACTGCCAACGTTGGACGGATCCCTCCACTGCTATTACAACAGCCGCTCATCTTCCAGCGGAGCTAACGTGTCCCACGACACTATTATGACAGGGCTGAATGAATTGAACTGTGGGGAACAGATTTTCAATTATGCCCGAGCATTCCTGGATGATGAGACGGGCACCATAGGCATGGAGGATCTGCGCTAAAGCTTCATACAAATACCTAAAAAGAGGACACCGGAACGGTCAATTATCTCGCCCTTACTTACAATGCGATGCGAAGCCCCACAAGGCTCCTAGGCGCTACTTCCGATGTCGGGCACGCCTCATATGCTAATATTACCGTTTGCGTGAACCGGGACTTTCTCGCGCAGGAGGAAGAAAAAGTACAAGAAGCAGCATCATGCGTTGAGCTCTTGAGTTTTCGGTGTGTCGCCTGAGCTGTTCACCGGAAAAATCAGAACTCCTGCAAGTGCGCGGTCTTGATAACGGCAATGCGCCAATCTACGCGTGCCACTAGGCGGATTTCAGGTTCTGTAGGTGTCAAGAGCGAATATCTTGGGATGTAGCACCAGCGACACTAATTACTCACCGCGTCACGAATGGAGTAAAAGATATGTTAGAAGTGGGCCACCTCACACTGGTGAATTGCCTGCTGACATGCCTAGTCACCTCTAGCTTTCTATGTAATTCTCTCAACAAACGAAAAGGAAATCAAATTGAGATAATGTTACGCAAAGGATACAAATTCGCCCTACGCCTGCCTCTAAGAGCAGAGAGCGAAAAACTGAACCGCGAACAGATTCGATGAGTATCAAGGGGTACTCCATGCACACAGCGCAACGCAAACGCCTCTAGTTGACCAGCGCAGGGAGCGCCCTTCTCAGGCGTTTTGGAAGCTCGGCAGACCTCGACGAAATTACAGAAAGGTAGACATATCTCCGCAGTTCAAGCGACACCAGAATGTTTCCCCGATCCCTTCGCACATGTAGCAGAAGATGCACCAGGATGGAGAACACCCCGGACATACCAAATCGACTCGAGATATGGAGGAAGATGCAATACGGTATACGTAGATGCTACAACCTACAAAAATGTCGAAGATGCCTTAATAGTAGCCACTAACCATAGACAGAAGGAAAGAACTGGTCAGCGCATCACTTCGAAACTGTACTTCTCCGGATGCTGAGACCGCTGTGATTGCTCTGGCAGTGACCGAGGGAAACCGCCGAAAAATATCATTCAATATCATCTCGGACCTCCAGGAAGCATCCAGAGATTTCACAAGCGGCCGAATCAGCCAGCTAGCCGCTAAATTTCTGGTACGCCTTCCGCCGACTGACTACTGTAACTATGCTATGTTATGGCTCCCTGAACATGAGAGCTTAGTGGGAAATCAGAAGACAGACTGAAGCGATCGAGAAGCTCTTACCGATGGAGTTTAATTATGCTAACACCCGTTACCTGGGTCTTCATGAGCAGACTGGACAAAGTAGGGGATATACCCCCCGCCACACAGAGCACTTACTAAGGAGAGTCTGTTGCCTGGGGACGATGGGAGAGGAACACCTGTACGAACTCTCATATATATTCTAAAGATCCCTGGTGCTACCAAATACCCTATACCATCTCGCGTTGGAGTGCCCTGGATGAAGGGCTATTGATCCCATACGCAACACAAATTGGGAGCAGTGGGAGGCGCAGTTCTCAGCTCGGACATGGCTGCTCAGCGTCACCTGGTCAACAGAGCCCAGCTGATAGTTCGGTCCACTCTTCCCTAACGCCTCCAGCCCCATCCTGTTCTAGAATTGAAGTGTATTCTCTCTCTGCCAGCGCAGCAGACATCATCCACGTAGACGTCGTCCACTCGACCCACCAATCTTTGATTCATTTGCTCCCATCCGACCCTCAGCCCTCAACATCAATTACTAGTTTATAAATTTTGAAATGCTAGCTTTATCCAAGGAGCCCAAAACAGTAAGTCATGCGGCCAATGTGGGCAGCCGTATCCACTCTATTTTGGCTATACTGTTGGCAGCCCCGTATGTGTTTCGATATATACAAAAAAAATCTCTGCCTCTCCCGTAACCGAGAGTAGAGTAAGCATGAAATGTTTACGGGCCTAATGTCATCTCGGTGGACACCCGAACCGCACCGTACAGGAAGGGAGGAACGCCACCACCCGTTCAGCGCGATGCCTTGCCATTTGGTTTTTTGAGGAAAGGAAATGGCGCAGTAATTCTCTGCCATCTCGGTGGACACCCGAACCGCACCGTAAAGCAAGGGAGGAACGCCACCACCCGTTCGGCGCGATGCCTTGCCCTTTGAACGCAGCGCTTCTCCCCCGGGCCCCTGTGCACCTGCGCAGCTTTGCTTCGATGCGCGAAGCCCCTAAGAGATCACGTACGACAACGAAGTGTACGTGGCATTTATGTGCTTTTTGCAGGCGTTATTAGAAATCGGAAATTATAATTCCGTGCATTATCAAACGCACAGCGCGACTGATATCTTGATAAACATTGAGAAGGCACTGGCAGCAGTTATTTTTTGTGACTCGTTTGGAGACCAACCGTTGCTTGCATGCCGGTCGCGTAGGAGGGCTTAGAGAGTCTCGTTAAATCTCGTTAAGTCTCGTACGGTGCCCGGATGTTCTCGTTTCAGAGCCCGGATGACTGGAATTCAGTGCCCGGATGACTCGATTTCAGTGCCCGGATGACTCGATTTCAGTGCCCGGATGACTCCATTTCAGTGCCCGGATGACTCGATTTCAGTGCCCGGATGACTCGATTTCAGTGCCCGGATGACTCGATTTCAGTGCCCGGATGAGTGGATTTCAGTGCCCGGATGAGTGGATTTCAATGCCCGGACGAGTGGATCTCGGTCTCGGCGTGACGTCACCACACTGCCGACAACGGGGGCTAAAAGCATTTCATGCTTAAAAAAACAATTTGTACAGCCGCAGGTAGTTCAGCACAACCTGACAAGGCGGCACAGTTATTGCCGAGTATGTTTTGGTAATTTTGCATAACTGGAATGAGCGCAAGAGTCATAACCTGAGTGCACGTTGTTGGGCGAGTCGGTCGTACATACTTAAGCAAGGGAAATGCGCAAAGAAAGACCCGTACGAGAACAGCACCAAGACGGGATCCTTCTCGAGACTGACTCTACTCAGAAATAACATATTTATACCCTTATGCATGTAAATTTGTCGCGTAAAGAGCAAATTCCAGCACCCTTTTTCTTTTTTATACCGTTTGATTCACATATCGCTTAAGCAGTTTTCACCTTTACCCTCAATGAAAAAAGCTTCTGTAAGCTCACGTTGCGTCTGGTCATGACTGCTCGTCGGGAATTTTGTTGTAGACAGCAAAGGCCGGCATGGCTTACCCGGCCCAGCCAAAGATCATGCGCCGCAATGTAAAGGCAAACTGGACCCATTCGCTTCCTTCACCGAAAGCCAGTGCTCCACAAGTCGTTGCTTTATACACGGCCTGTTTGGCCAATGGATACCTTTCCGAATGTTAGGGGGATTTTATGACACTTCGTGACGCTTCGTGCACTCTCTAATGCATCTTTCAAAAACCACCGGCACACCGTAGCGATTGTTTGCATTCTGCGGGTTGTGGGACACCCTATGAATATAGCATAAAACCGCCTGTCTGATCTTTGGTCGACCGCCCCATTCGTGGGGTGTTCAGTCCTTCAACCTTTGCAGAAGCTTCTCCTCCGTAGAGACCATGACTGACAAAAGTAAACCAGCTTTCTGTACCCTGCCAACCAAATTGTTGAGGTTGTCATTCACCAGATGAACGCAGGACATTTTCAACGCTTCCTTCAGACACAACTTTCCTATGATGCGTTTTACCGTCTTTTAATGTGCAGGTTCAAACAGCAACAGGTCTTTTCGGGCTCGTGGCGTGGCGAGTAGCTAAAACATTTGTGACCCTGTGTTAAAGTGATCGAGGTTAATATCTAAAAACCTGTAATGTATTATGATCAGATAGTTTGTAGGTTAAGGTTAGACCCATCCTGTGTCATTTAGAAACCGATAAAGTCTCTTGCGCGGCGTCCCTGTGTGTCAAACCGGTTTGCTCTTTTTGAGAAAGGTCAAATAGTCATCCACTTACCTAAAAACTTTAAGAACTGTAAGCACAACATGCGACCTTCGTCTTCATCTGTTCATATCCATCATCATCGCTCATCTTCTTCGAGGGGTTGGTCGCAATATTTGCGGGTGCCATTAAAGCTTGCTCCATCCTGCGCTCTGTTTCCCGTCTCACAAGTGGTGGAGTGTGCTCTCGATTCCTGCGTCCTCTCCGCCGCCACACTGCAGCTACGTTGCGGTCGCCACCTGCTCGTACCATCCGCACCGTTGGCTACCGTCCGCAAAAATACCACTGGTACTCCCGCTGGGCCACCCGTGCTTCTTCCTCTTGATTCGAACCGTCTGAAGCCAGCAGTGATGACTCAACCCGGTCCTTCCCTATCTCCTGGACACCCTACTTGGACCATCACCACACTCCAGCGCGAGCCTCCTATTTTTGCTGGTCTTCGTGCGGACGATTTAGAGGACTGGCTTGGCCAATACAACCAGGTCAGTGCCTATAATCGTTGGGACTCAGCGATGAAACTTGTCAACGTGTCCTTTTACATCACTGCAGTGGCCAAGATTTGGGTCGTGAACCACAAAGATGCCATCCCGAACTGCACTCATTTCTCATCCCAGATTCGACTAATTTTTGGCACATTTGGCGCAAGCCCCGCCTTCTACCAAAAAAAGCTAGATACGCGTGTCCAGCTACCCGCTGAGTCCTACACGTCCTACCTTGAAGACGTACTTGCCCTGTGTCGACGTGTCAGCAGCGCTATGTCAGAGTACAATCGGGTACGTCATCTCCTGAAAGGGCTTGGGTCATTTGCTTTTAATATGCTTGCTGCCCAGAATCCAACGTGAGTCCAAGACATCCGAACAACCTGCCATCGTCTTGACGACCTTCAGTCACTACGCTTAAAAGACACCTGGGACACCCGAATTTCAACCGGCGTGGACTTACGTTCCCTCATTCGCTCAATTATCCGGGAGGAACTGCACGGCTCCACCCTACCGCCAGTAGACTCCCATCCGCACCCAGCCCCGTCGTCCTCGCCTCTGCGTGATCTCATCAAAGACGAGCTCGCTTCGGTCACTCGTCCCTTGGCTGCGGAACCACCTGTACCGCGTTTTGTACCTACTTATGCCCAGGTTGCTGCGACGCCTCCTGCTGCTGTTTATCCGTCCCATCCACAGCACGTCTAGCAAACTCCGGTCTCTATTTCCCCGAGCCCCGCAATAAGTCTTGTTTGGAGTCCGCCTGCACGTCGCCCGGTGTGTCACTACTGCGGAATTCGCGGACATGTTGCCCGTGTTAGCGGTCGGCGTCAGCGCGACGAGCGCGATTCGTATCCAGACTTCCGCAACGAAGCTACGTACTCGTCACCTGCTTACCGCCCGACGTTTGCCACCGGCCCTCCTCGTCGCCCATCATACGGGGACTTCTCCCAAGACGCTACGCACTCGTCGTACGCTTACCGCCCACCGTTTGCCGACCATGCTAATATCGGCCCTCCTCTCCCTCTATCTCTCCGAACCGCTCCTCGAACGTCAGGTCGTCGCGCCGCCGCTCCCCATCGCCTTTCCGCCGCTGCTCGTCCCTCTACGTCCACCATCCTCTCAGACCACTGGCCACACTGAAAACTAAATTGTGCAGTTTCCGGAGCGAAAACTGCACCTCACGCCGACCTCTCAATTCCTCCTGCACAGCCATCGAACGCGTAAACCGTTGACATTGAAGGCACTGTGGTAGAACCATTGATCGAAGTGTGCACCCCTTACAGTGGTCTTTCTCTCCGTGCTGCGAATGATGAATCAATGTGTCCTTCCGGAATGTGTACAGCACGCGTCACTATCGACGGCATCCTGCACTACATAGAATTTGTTGTGCGTCCCTCCTGTGCTTATCCCCTGATCCTCGGCTGGGACTTCCTCCACTCTGCGCAAGGTGTAATTACCTGCTGTACCCTGCTCTACAAGCCACTGAATTCGATCTTTCTGCCGTTTCTCTCCTGCCTTCTCATCACTTGGTTACTACCGCTGATCATGTACTTTACCCCGGCTGCGAAGATGTCCTCTCTTGCTTCTGCCCACGTCAACGCTGGGGACGTTTTCGTCACACCAAGACCCGTCTTTTCTAAAGGGGCATCATCTCGTCGCGTCCCTGCTTCGCTTCACCAATGGCTCTTCACTTCTGACTGCCTTCAACACTACGCCGGAACCCATTCTTCTGTGTCAAGGCACAGCCATCGCTTCTGTGGATACCACTCAACCTGTAACCGTTCTTTCCTCTGCCCCATTAAGCTTCGCTATTTCGACCCCTGCTTCTGCCTCTGCACCTATTTCAGCTCCCATCAGCCCCGGTCTCACCCCGGCTCAAAAAGATGAATTGCCTGCAGTCTTGGCCAAGCATGCCGCTTCCTTCGATACCCAGACAACAAACTTGCGCCAAACCACCGCAGCTAAGCATCGCATCTACACAGATGGTTCGGGCATCATTCGCCGTCGCCTGTATCGTGTGTCTTTTATCGAGCGGAAAGTTATTCAAGATAATGTAGCCGGCATACTGAAGCGCCACATCATACGCCCTTCTTCGAGTCCTTGGTCTTCGCCTGTTGTTCTGGTTCAAAAGAAGGATGGTTCAGTGCGCTTTTCTGTTGACTATCGCGCGCTGAACAAGATCACTAGAAAAGATGTTTATCCACAGCCTCGGATTGACGATGCCCTCGACTGTCTCCAAGGTGCAAAATTTTTCTCTAGTCCCGACCTGAGATCCGGATACTGGCAAATACCGATGCATGAGGCCGACAAAAAAAAAACAGCTTTCGCCACTCCCGATAGATTATACGTATTCAACGTTATGCCGTTCGGCCTATGCAATGCTCCGGCCGCGTTCGAGCGCATGATCGACACCGTTCTCCGAGGTCTGAAGTGGAAAACGTGTCTATGCTACCTCGACGACATAGTAATTTTTTCTTCGACTTTTTCTGAGCACCTTGTTCGTCTCGATGAAGTATTAAGCGCACTTTCTGAGGCCGGCCTTCCGTTAAACACCAAGAAATGTTGCTTTGCTTCCACTTCTATCAAGGTCCTCGGTCACGTCTTTAGTCAGAAGGGTGTAAAGCCTGATCCAGACAAAGTGGCTGCAGTTTTGCATTTTTCCCGCCCATCGCGCGTCAAGGACCTGCGCAGTTTTCTGGGGCTAGCGTCATACTTCCGGCGCTTCATACGCACTTTGCCTCTATCGCGGCCCCTTTGCATAAGCTCCTCTGCGCTGGCACGCCTTTTGTTTGATCTGACGTCTGTGAGGCCGCTTTTACTACCTTAAAGGGGCTGCGAAACACTGCCTGGGGGAATACCGGCTATACTTCAGGTGGGTTCTTTATGTCACACAGATGCTGAATTAAAAAGAATTACAGGAATCGATGCAGAGGAACGGGAGTTATTCAGTGAAGAAATTTCAAAATACAAGCAAACAAAACGCTGCCCTCAACTCGATTTTGGCGGTGCTTCCCACTCGTATTTCGCTCTCCCAATGACGGCACCTGGCGCAGCCAATCAAAACAGCCAGCCAGAGCACGTCGCGGAAGTTTGTACTCCATGGTTGCCTGCTCTCTGCAACTCGTTCTTGCCGAGACTGGCAGCGTTGTTTCCATGCCAGAGCGCCCCTGGTGGTGTATTTTTATTTTAATTGCTTTGCAGGGCTTTTATCTAAGACAAGCAAGTTGTTTTTGTTGATCAAATATAAAACGCAGACAGGTGACAAAATGTGTCTATTTATTCACACAATTTGCAGTATATTTACTGCTTGTCCAGTCATCAAGCTCGCGCCAGGTGATGTCATATCCGCTGCTAAAAACCCGCCACTCTGTGGCGACACCATCAGAGCCATGAAGTTGTTTTTGGGAGGACATTAAAATATTAAAAACGGAATGTACGCGGTATTACCGACGCTAATAGCACCATTATAACTCACTGTATGCAATCAACAGACAAAACAGTTAACTAAGATTGTGTTTCTGGGCCCCTTTAAGGAAGGCTCTCACATCTGATCCCATACTGGTACATTTCGGCGACAATGCTCCAACAATTTTACACACGGATGCCAGTGCACACGGCATTGGTGCCGTTCTTCTGCAGCGGCAGCACTCCTCGTGCGAGCAAGTCATCGCCTACGCAATCCTTACACTGACTGCAGCGGTACAGAAGTACACAATAAATGAGCAAGACTGCCTCGCTGTTGTCTGGGCCATTCAGAAAGTTCGCCCTTATTTGTACGACCGCCAGTTCACAGTTGTCACTGACCATCATGCCCTGTGCTAGTTGTCCTCGCAGAAAAACTTGTCCGGACGCCTCGGCCACTCGATTCTCCGTCTCCAGGAATATGACTATACCGCCACCTATAAATCGCGCAAGAAACACCAGGACGCTGATGCGCTATCTCGTTGTCCCCTCGCCCAAACCCAACCTCCGTGCGTGTCTTCCGCATCCTCAAACTGCCAATCTACCCCTTCGACGGCTATCTCAACCTTGACCACCGCAGCCGTTGACTTTATGCCTGCTCCCAGTCTTGGCGATCTCGCCTCAGCGCAGCGGGCCGACCCTTACTGCCGGACTCTTATCGACCGTCTGAGCGCTGCTACGCGGCCACCGAATGCCCGCCTACGTCACTAACTTAACTCTTTCAAGCTAGTCGACAACATCCTTCTTTGGCACAATTACAACCCCTTCGGTGACTCAAGGGTGCCTGTCGTACCCCGTTCTCTTCGCCGAGAAGTTTTGCAGACCTTTCACGATGACCCCACGGCTGGCCACTTAGGCTTTCAGAAAACTTATGACCGCATCAAGCGCCGTTTCTTTTGGCCTGGCCTCTCAACCGCTGTTGCAAAATATATTGCGTCATGCATCTCTTGCCAACGTCACAAACAGAGCACGTCTGCGCCTGCGGGCCTTCTACAGCCTCTCCCCTGTCCTTCTCCCCTTTTGAAGTCGTTGGGATTGCCCTCTATGGTCCTTTACCAGAACGCCAACGGGCAACCGTTGGATCGTCACTGCCATCGACCACTTAACCAGATACGCTGAAACGGCCCCTATTCCTTCCGGCTCTGCTTCAAAGATCGCCAATTTCTTCCTGAACGCCATACTTCTGCGCCATAGAGCTCATCATGTCCTTATTAGTGACCGCGGCAAGTCCTTCCTCTCCAGCATCCTTGCCGAGGTTCTTCATGCCTCCAGAACCATGCACAAAACCTCTTCAGCCTATTACCCTCTGACCAATGGGCTCACAGAGCGCTTTCATCGCATGCTGTCCGATATGCTAGCCACGTACATCCAGCCCGACCACACCAACTGGAACACCATGCTTCCCTTCGTTACCTTTGCATACAATACTGCTGTACAAAGAACCACCAGCTTCTCCTCATTTTTTCTTGTGTATGGTCGTCTACCTACCTTCACCCTCGAAGCGTCTTTCTTCTCTGCCCCCTCAACCCCTTCCAGACTCTCTCACGAACAGTTTACTTCTCGTCTCACCTACTGCCGTACCATTGCCCGTCTGAATACCGACGCCTCCCAAGCCTCCCGGAAAAGCACCTATGATTTCTCTCACCATGCCATATTTTTTCACCCTGGTGATGAGGTACTGCTGTGGACTCTAATGCGTACCCTGGGATTGTGTGAAAAATTCTTGAGCCGTTAAATTGGTCTGTACACTGTACTCGAACAAACATTCCAGGTGAACTATCGCGTTGCCCCTGTCCATCCTGTTAATGACTGTCATTGCCGAGGTGCCGGGACTGTTCATGTTTCCAGCCTAAAACCCTTCGCCCGTCGCCCAACTGTGCTATAACCAGCGCCCGGGCCGGTCGCTTTCGTCCGCGAGGAAAGAAAGCGTAAGCACAACATGCGACCTTCGTCTTCATCTGTACATATCCATCATCATCGCTCATCTTCTTCTTCGAAGGGTTGGTCGCCATATTTACGGGTGTCATTAAAGCTCGCTCCATCCTGCGCTCTGTTTCCCGTCTCACAGAACTATCTTTTCATCCAAACTACACACCAGATCACGATCAATGCTGGCCAAGAAAACGTCCGCCAGAGCAGGTGCTACACAAGACGCAATACAAATGCCCTGTCGTTGAACATGAACCTAGTTGTCGAAAGTTACAAAGGTTTTCTCAAGATGAAATTCAAGGAGCGTGAAAATGTCCACTGTTAACCCGCTGGCGCCTTGAAAATCTACGACACCATTACCTTCGATGCAACACCTAACGGCCCGAAATAGGGTATCATGCAATACAGAAAAAAATTGGTTTTCTATTTCAAACGAGACGGCGTACCCCACAGATGATTAGCCCAGCAAAAATGACACCATATCACCTGAGTTCTTCACTACAAATGGGTCTTGTTTAACCAAAGTCTTAAAACACTTCTCTAGAACAGTGCTAAGTTCCAGTGGCCACGTATTCCTTTCGCTCACAATGAACCGAAACAGCTTACAATTTTTCTGCGTCTTCAGAGTAAAAATTCGTTATAGGCTATTGCGTTTACAGCTATTCGCAGATCTCGACAGTATATCAAGAGCCAAGTCCTTGTTCAGCTCTATTGATTGAGCGCTTACCTTAGATGTGTTCACCTTCATGGGAAAAAAGTTCTTTCTGACAGCTTTCGCAGCCTTCTCGTGATAATTTCACACAATAGAACGCCAAACCTCCCTCCATGTCTGCCTGCAAAGGTACCTGCTGATGGTCTCTGAAAAGGAAAAACTTATTTGACGTCCTTTTCTAAATTTGGCAATCTTCGGCCTGAAAAAACTTGAGGCCCCTTGTCAGTCCGCATCAGGCAGTCAACATCATCAAGTAAACACCTCTCACGGCCTTGGTCACTGGCTTTGCGTGTCACTTGCCTATTCAACGACCGCAAATCATGCGCTGGTACATAAGGCTTCAAGCGGAATTTAGGCTACTTGTTTAACACATCGGTTATCTTTGGGGGTAGTTCGCTGTCGGCCAGTACTGAAACTGCACGTCCATATCACTTTGCCTTGGCCTACCTTTTGGAAGACGCAGTGTAGACACTGCCACCAAAGAAGCCTGATTTGGCGCCATAACTCGAATCTCAGTGCCCTGAACACGCGCTCCCGAACTCAGTAAACTCTTAACCCAGGCCTTGGAACCTCCTGTAAACTGGCGGTGAATAGCATTACACCTTTCCTTGCTGCAAATGTATTGCTAACTTTGTGAAAGACTATGGTAGCTTTGCAGTCATTGTACATATCTTCCAGTATTTTCACATGACTTCTATACACAGATTCCGAAATGCCTGTGTGACTACTAAGGTTTCCGCTGAGTCAAACGCTTTCTCCTAATTAATGAACGCTTTATATAATAGGTCTTCTGTATATTCTGCGGATTTCTCTATTACTTGATTCACAGTGTGAATATTGTTGCAAGATGCGGGCTGTGGACTCGGTGAAGGTTAGGAAATGGGTCGTTATTCGGAGAATTTGAACCAAAATAAAAGGACCGAAGGCCCTTTGAAGGTACAGACTCGCTCCCCGAGCAGCTACTCTCTTCCGCTGCTGGAGGAAGACTCCCGTCGTTGACTGCCGCTCCCTCGAACGCCGTGTCCACGCCACCAAGCCGCGCGATCTCGGAAGGAAGCGTCTTTGGGCATCGACGGTCGCGTTTACGAACGCCAAACATGAGCCTTGCGTCTGCGACGTGGCCAGCACCCTGCGGCGCCGAGTATAGGTCGGTCCACTCGCGGCACAAACAGTTTCTGGAGCTCGCGGGGCCCACAGGCTAGCAGTGACTTGCAACGCAACAATATGATCTCTTGCCGAGTATCCTTTACGAAAGGCTATTAGCGGAAGTCTATTAACGAGTTAACATTAAGAGGGAAAGTAAAGGAATTAAGGATTTCTCTGCAGAACAGATTTTCCGCTTAAACTGAATATGACGACTGTAATGTTGAAACAATGAACGATTGTCTCAAAGATATCATTACGGAGTGCGCCGTAGAAGTAGGCGGTAGGATGGTTCGACAGGATACCGGGAAGCTATCTCAGGAGACTAAAGATCTGTTTAAGAAACGGCAAAGCATGAGGGCGTCTAACTCCATAGATAGAATAGAGCTAGTAGAGTAGTCGAAGTTAATAAATAAGCGCAAGGTAGCCGACATCAGGAAGTTTAACATGGAGAAACTCGAGCATGCTCTAAAGAGCGGAGGTAGCCTAAAAGGAGTGAAGAGATAACTAGGCGTAGGTAAGACCACATGTATGCGATAAGAGACAAAGAGGGCAGTGTCATTAGCAATATGGATAAGATAGTTTAAGTGGCCGAAGAGTTTTACACAAATCTATACAGTAGCGACTGACATCAGAATGCTACTGAGAGAGGCAGTAGAGCACAGCAATGGGACATCCCAGCAGTAACGAAGGAGGAAGTAAAGAAAGCCTTAGGAGCAATGAAAAAGGGGAAATCAGCTGGTGAGGATCAGATAACAGCAGATTTGCTGAAGGATGGAGGAGAGATTATGCTCGAAAAACTAGCCACCCTGTATACACAATACCGTGTGACCTTGAGCGTACCTAGGGCTTGGAAAAACGCTAAAATTGTCTTAATTCACAAGAAAGGAGACGTCAAGGACTTGAAGAATTACTGGCTGATCAGTTCATTGTCTGTTGCCTACAAGTTATTTACTAAGGTAATCGCTAATAGGGTCACGACAACCTCAGACTTCACTCAGCCAAATGATCAAGCAAAGGATACTCGACAATAGACCATATTCACGCTATCAAGTAAGGTGATAGTGAAATGCGCAGAATATAACCAGCTCCTATATATAATGTTCACTGATTACGAGAAAGCATTCGACTCAGTAGAAACTTTTCCAGTCAGGCAGGCATTGCGGAATAAGGGTGTAGAAGAGTGTTATGGAAAATATTGGAAGATATCTATAACGATTACACAGCTACCATAGTTCTCCATAAAGTCAGAAATAAAATTCCAATAAGGAAAGGTGTCCGGCAGGGGGACACGATATCGCCTATGCTGTTCACTGTCTGTTTACAGGAGGTATTCCGGGGCCTGAAATGGGAACAGCTGGGTAATGAGAGTTAGTGACAGCTGATCCGGATCATGAAAGGGAAATAACTAGAAGAATAAGAATGTGGTGGAGCTCATATCGCAGGTTCTCTCAGATCATGAATGGCAGTTTGCCAAAGTATACAGCAGCTGTAACTTACCTGTACTCACTTATGGGGCAGAAACATGGAGGCTAACAAAGAGGGTTCAGCTTAAGTTAAGGACAACGCAGCGAGCTATGGAAAGAAAAATGATAGGTGTACCGTTAACAGATCGGATGCGGGCGGAGTGGGTGAGAGAACAAACGCGCGTTAATGATGTTCTAGTTGAAATGAAGAGGAAGAAGTGGGCTTGGGCAGGGCATGTAATGCGAAGGTAAGATAAACGCTGGTCCTTAAGGGTAACGGAGTGGATTCCAAGAGAAGGCAAGCGTAGCAGGGGGCGGCAGAAAGTTAGGTGAACGGATGAGATTAAGAAATTTGCGGGGATACGGTGGCCGCAACTGGCGAAGAACCGGGTTAATTGGCGAGACATGGGAGAGGCCTTTGCCCTGCAGTGGGCGTAGTCAGGCTGATGATGATGATGAGGCAGATAATAGGCAGGACTGTACAAGAAATCCGGGTGAATATACGCTCCCGCAAATGACTTTACATATAGCTGTGGAGGCGAGAAGTGTAAGGAGGGTAACATGCCTGACAAAATAAGAAAGAAGCTAGTTGACTGGATTGTCTTGGACATGTTATCACGCCTATGGTAAGTGGCAAGTTTCTGTTAGCCCAGATATATATTTACCTTTTCTGAAGTCAGCTCTGTTGCCAAAAACTGACAGTGGGATGTCTCCTTGCGTTGCATGTTCAGCTAAGTTGGTTTCCTGGTTTTGATGCACACAAGCGGGAAAGGTGCTGTTTAATACGCTTCATTGTTATGTAGTATGACCTTCAATTGAAAAAAAAATGATTAATTGTGATCTGCGATGCTAGTCTGTGTAGCCCTTAACATTGACCGAAATTATTTAAGTAGTGTGTGATTTTAAGAAAAGAAAATATACTCATATTTTATTACACAGCTCTAACATTCAGCACAATGACAATTAAAAAACAAACTTTAGGTAGTGGAGTCACGTGTACGCGATATGAGAATTTCATTCTCACCACTGTCATTCTGTATTTGTAAGTCTGTGCATTGTAATAAAGTTTTGGAGTAAATGCTCATGTTTGAAAAAATATAGCAGTCATAGGTACCATGGCCCGAATGTACCAAATTGCTGTGGCAGCAAGTTCGACAACTATTGTGAGAGAGTCATGTTTTGACAGCTTACTGCCTGATCTACCGCATGATGTGCACCACAACAGACAAATTCCAGGCACCCCACCTTGTAGCTCCAGCAGGAAATCATAACATGAGGGCAGTAACCACTGAAATTCATCATCAACTTCAATTAAATGCTTCTTATCAGGTTACTTATACGGCATTTTTAGAAACTGTTGTGACTTCGTTAAGATTTAGCAGATTACTGTCAAATCTACTGCATTTGTGCCCAGCAGACAAAGGCCAGGCACTGCACCTTGTAGTTCCGGATATAGCATGAAGGTGATAACAACTAAATTCATATTCTACCGTCATTAAATGTTCTTGATCAGGTTACTTAACTGAAGTGAAAATTTTGGCTAACTGTTTTTCTAGACTTGAGGAACGCCTCTGCTGTCTGCTAACATTCATAGGAGTTATTGCATTCTAACAGTTTCGGGCATGCAAGTAACAAGTTATATTGGTGTGCTTGTACTACATGCTCTGGTTATTTTTTTTTTCACTTACTCTTTTGCAAGACTCGATGGTTTGAAATTCACCATTTTGAAACATTCATGCTATTGTGGATGAAAATCAATATTAAACCTTCACCGTACCTACCTGAATGCAATTTATTCCACTGTCAGAGTGCATATGCTTGCATGTGGCAGGTTCCTGACAAGCGGAACCCCAACCAATGGTTGGTTTGGTTTGGTTCATGAGGTTTAACGTCCCAAAGCTACTCAGGCTATGAGAGAGGCCGTAGTGAAGGGCTCCGGAAATTTCGACTACCTGGGGGTCTTCAACGTGCACTGACATCGCACAGTACACGGGCCTCTAGAATTTCGCCTCCATCGAAGTTCTACCGTTGCGGCCGGGATCGAACCCGCGTCTTTCGGGTCAGCAGCCGAGCACCATAACCACTGAGCCTCCGCGGCGACTAGCAACCAATGGTTATATGCGGTTGAAGTAGCCCATCTACATCGGAAGTGTTCCTTTTAGCATCTGAAGATCGGTGCATTGATGTGTTCAACGTATCAAGGAATTTTGTTTGGTTTTCAGCGTGTACTGGGCTTACAGCATTTAGTATGCGCCAACCTTTAAACACACCTTTGGTCTGATGGAACACATGATTGGAATAAAAAATGCTGTATTGGAAGTCAGAGCTCTTAAATTGCTTAGAAAACTGAAAGCTCAGGCTGGTAAAAAGCGATAACCCTGTGAATAATTTTTAGTTTGTTTTGGAGTTTTTAATCCAACATTCATTCATAAGGGTAGTGCAAGTTTTCAAGGTCAATACTTTCCAATACATCTTGGGCCAATACGAGTTATTCAGCTTAAGTGGAAGGAGTAACCTACAGTGCACTGCCCATATCGTTTGAAACGCACTACTTAATGGTAGGCTGGTTGCCTGTGCTTTTTATTTTTATTTGCTGGATGTTAAAGAAACATTAATTTTGTAACATTGCATATTAAGACTGTCACTTTTTCAGTCTTGCGTGTTGTCGAAAAATATTCTGTTCGATGCAGACACGCAACTCTCATAAGGCATAAAAAGGAGACCCTGCATGAGTGTACAGCATGACCATTCTTTTAAGGGTCACCCAAACAGGACTCTCTTGGTACTTTCAGGGAAGCCGTGCGACGCTCAACAAATGCAATGTGACTCTCTAGTCTCCTCACTCTAACAAAGCGTCCTTCTGAACCCCTGAACAGTGGCCAGTTGACCACCCCGAAGGAGGCAACGCGGAAATTTTCTGGGGAGTGGCGCTTACGCCGCTTTGCCAGTAGATGGTCATTACCTTTTCGTTCGGAGGGAGTATGCGTGGGAAATTTTGGCTATACAAAAAGGCGTCAGTAAGAACTCCTTTTGAAGCGAAAAGCTTCACTAGGCTAGTCAACACCGGGTCTGGCGTATGCTCCCTGATCAGAATTATCCACAGCTGCGCAAGCGCAGAACCGAGTGACGTCACAGAAGAGGCGCAGGTGGTCGCAGCGGCTGCCGCCGCAACCGCCGCCGCAACCACCCGCGCGACTCCGCCGCCTGACCTTTCGGTGTAGCCGCGCGCTACTGCACATGCTCGCAGCCTCCTCACCGCCGCTACTACTGCGCGCTCGCCTCCTCGCCAGCGTTTGACCTTTCGTTGCAGCCGCGTGTTTACCACAGTTACCACGCATGCGTAAGGAGGCCTAATAACGCGCTTGCCTACACCGTTATCGTGGTGCTCCCGGTGCATTGTGCGCGAACTGTGATTGCCATGACGTCAGACAAAGCATAAGTGCAGCTTTTCGCTTGTATATCCAGGCTTAACCAGAGCTAAGCCACTGCCAGTTTTTTTCTTAGAATGTAGATAGCGGAGAAGACACGACTTTGCGATTCCCGATTTTTCGTTCATAACTTTCAATGGCGATGGGGTACGGCACTGTGTCCTCTGCTTCCTTTGAATCGTGGAACCGGCGCTCACAGGGTGCGCTCATGATACCTTACGTGCCTTTGCCTCGACATTTTATTGTCTGCTGCCTACGCACGTTCTGCGCTATCTTTGTTCACTGACTGCAAACATGGGTGAAACTCGAGCGAGCGCACAACTTCGGCCTTCAAGTATAGCACGCCAGGTTGCTCTTCCCGAGCAGCCTCTGGCCATTATTTGAAGTGCCGCCAGCTAAAAATTGTGTTCAGAATATCAGACAGATAGACAAAGGGACAAATACACAGTGGGTAGATGTGGAGAATGATCCATAAGTGCGAGCACAATAAAAGTTCACCTAAATATTTCTTTTTTTGTTCGCAAACCTCACAACTTCTGTTTATTGAAAATATCGGTCACCTCTCGTTTCTCACTTCAGTCACGTAACAGTGACGCTTTGTATAGCTCCTCTGGGTGAAGTGTAAAAATATCACTGCAAAGGCCGTAGTTATTGTCATATAATCGAACCTGAACCGAGATGTCACGAATAGCTGAAATAACAGCAAAGTTATAAATTACAAATTAAAGACGCTCTAAAACTGACTCTTGAAACACTGCCGCACTTATTGCGATGCTAGCTGGTTTTGTTTGATTACAGGAAATGAGCTGATGGTGTAAGTGAAGTAATAAGTTTGCCAGCCACCAACCAGGTTACAGTCGTAAATGAAGGTTTGCTATTCAGCAGCACGTTTTTCTTGACAGCGAGAAACCCGATCGTAACACCGTTTCGTTAATGTGTTCGACCCGCTGTCAAGAAGAGCACTTGTACTATTGGCGAAATTTATTAGGAAATTATGTACATCCACGATATTTACTTCAATGCCTAAAAAAGAGGAAAGAGCAGCATTTAAACTAAACGCTGGACTGCTACTGTCGTGACTATTAAATACTGGTTGCAAATGTTTGCTAAGGCTTCAGTTATGACAGAGTGATCAGCATAGGGCTCAACGTTGATGACGAATGATGACTTCCAAAAGCTAGCAGGGCTGTGTTTCATGAATGCTGGCAAAATATTTCTGAAATGGAAATTTTTATGCTCTGTGATTTTTATTTTAAGTGTATTCTTCAGATTACTAAACAAGACGTAATTCGCACTGCTAGAGTAAGGATGCTTGCGGATTCGTGTTATGCGTCATATCAGCTTTATGATTTCTCGTCCACACTACGTGCTAGTATTGCTGTTGAGAGGTTTTGAAGGTACGAAGCATGACAATGCAGTTTGGATTCATATTTGCTAGCGCTTAGTGAACACACGGGACAAGAACACAAATACACAGGACACAAATACACAGCACAGGACAGGTGTTCTTGTTCCGTGTGTTCACTAAGCGCTAGCAAATATTTATTTATTTATTATCAATACCTCAAATGCCCCAGGAATGGGGTATTACATATGAATCCAAATGCTTTCCAACTAGCCCAGTTTCCGCCTTAATAAATGACAATACAGCTATGAACAATGTCACGGATCCTTTCAAGCAGTATATTAAGTGTAAATGATGAATTGGAAGATTGAAAACCTTCAAAAGACGATTGAAGCATATCAATAACTGAGTTCTCATAAGGGCGCGATATACTGACAATATATGCTAGCTGCAGCGGTTCAGGTTTACTGATTACGTTAAATATAGCGAATTTTATGTTGCGTTCAGACAATCCTTCGATCAGAGTGGATATATAAGCTTTACGTACAAGTGCTTCTATTACGTATACAAGACCTAGTGTGGAGGATTGACAGCTAGCCGCGCCGATACAATGGGCGAAGTGGAAAAAAAGAGCCAAATCGATTAACAAATTGCAAATTGCTCTTTCGCGTCCGGTTGATAATAACGACTACCAGTGGCGTTTCTTCCACTGTAAGCTAATTTTTATATTTTTTTCCGACATATACTCTCAATATGCACCTACCATTCCTGCTATAGCTCCAAACTGAGCTACAGTATGCTTAAACAATCAACTCAAACGCTTGCTTTTTTCCTTTGTCAGTAAAAGATAATGGACATTTGAAGATTACTCCGGAAGAGTAATCCTTAAAAGAGTGAAACGAGGGCAGAAGCACCGGAAAGAGTGAAATCGTGCAAAACCTCGGACGGCTGCAAAAGCAGCGTCGAGACCAGGGCTTTCCCGACGGGCTGTGGCTGCGTTACTAAGCCCGCTCAGCGAAAGCCTGTCAGGCCCCGTTGGGGCACTTTTCGGTTTGAAAACCCGCCAGCCGTCACGCAGGCACGTTCCCAGCGCCGAGGCGCGCCTTAATGTCACGTAAACATCATTCTCGGTCGCCGCTTCGGCTGCTCCGACAGCGGCTACCACTTGGCTTTTTTTACGCGCAGCGTTTTGTGTGTGTGCTTGGGTGTCCGTGTTGTACGTGCGTGCGTGCGTGTGCGTGTGTACGTGCATAGCGGAGAAGGACACTAGGCAGCAGTTAGCTTCGAGACCTAGGCGATGGTAGCACATCGCACAAGCGGCATCTGAGCATCAATCTTGGTGACCAGGATTCCGCCGTGCTTATTTATTATACTTTACTCTCAGTCTGTTGTTCAAGTGTAAACGACTGCTGTGGCACGATTTCTGTATTTTTCTTGCTCTCTGCACCCATTGTGCTTCATAATTGGCAACCTAGTTCGTACAGTCGGTGATGATAATTTTAAGTACTGTCTTAAACCGGGTTAACTGCGTCAGCTATCATTATTTCGCGCATTTCGTTCCTTGTATAAGGTGGGGTTTATTTCGTGAGGCTTCGTAACGGGAGCACGGCCGACAGCAGTCAGTCAGAGATCAGCCAGCATAGCCAGGAGCGTGCACCAGGTGATGGCCATGCGGCTCGCGCGTATGCCCGTCGTCTTACTTACATTGACCCCTGGCAGAAGAGGAGCAGCCATCCTGGTGACTTAAGGGACGGAGAACACAGCACGGTCATAGTATGTCTTGAGGCGCTGGACATGTACAGTCTCACGGCCGCGGAGTCGGAGATAAGGAGGCGATGTGAGTGGAAACAATATAGTTGACTGAAGATATTTGCTTCAAGGTGAGGAAAGTGGCCTTGATATTTTGCAAGAAGTTTCTCGGAGAGACCCGGAGTACGGGGAAGTATCCAGAGCCACACTAGAGAGCCGAGCGGGGAATACTGGGCATGTTGATCTTCATCGGGGGGGGTTGCGGAGGGACTGGCTAGGTGACGTGAGCGACCAGGCGGTCTGGCGGCAATCTTCGGTGTGCCTGGCGGCTTGAGAAGCAGTGGTGCACGCCGATGTGCCAGGGTAGTAGTGGACAACAGTATCCATGAAAACGGAGGGATGCTGGGCGTGGAGAAAGAACAAACAAAAAAACCCTGTTATAAATTGCGTGCTAGTTTTGCTCGCGAACCTAATTTAGGATAGAATCAGGTACAAGTTCGTTTAGTTCGAACATGCGTACAGGGGCGATGGAAAGAAATTCGAAGAGTGGAGCCTAGGCGCTATGCTATTCGCATTTCTTTTCATCGCACCTTTATTTTTGTGGTAGCAAAAAGACGCTAGAGTCGTCCTTGATACATTCTAGAACGACTATAACTTCGTTTTCATAAGACTCAAGTAAAAGCGGGATCAAAAGAAAGTCTAATAGCAGAGCTCGTAGGCACCGCACTGTTCGCGTTCATTTCCATCGTGATAGTACGCAGCCAGCATGTCACCCAGAGTGCGCTTAAAGCATTTAGTAAGTCCCTTTGTCTGAGAGTGGTAAGCAGTGTGAGTCCTACGGATGACGTTGCACTGACGGAGCGGAACTTTCATGATCAATTAGGAACACGCAGCTTCTGTCGCTGAGCAGTTCTCGGAGGGCACCGTGTTTAAGGACGACCAGCCGCAGAAGAAAGGACACCACAACTTGGCGGTCGCCGCAGGGTGCGCGGCGGTTTCAGCATATGTGGGACGTGATCAACGACAGCAATAGCGGATCGGTTTCAAGAAGCAGTGTATGGAAGAGACTGTATAAACCAATGCCAACGCGGTTGAAAGGGCGAGGTGGACAAGGTGGCGGCTGCAGCTCAGATGCAATACTGTTAGTGGGTGTCTTGCGAAGTTGGCAGTCGTGGCTTGAACGTACAGTCTCCGTCAAATATATACATCGTAATAAAAAGCAGCGCTAACTAACACAGACAGACGACGAGACGACATAAACTGAAGGCGCGGACTGTATGTATTTGTTAGCGCTGGTTTTTGATACGATGGATCGTCACCAACTCGCTCAATCCTCAGTTCTTCAAAAGTATATAGTCCAAGGAGTTTGCTTCAAAGCTGTTAAGGCCGGCTTTCTAGGGCATCTAGCAGCATAATGTTTGGGAGGATAGCGGACTCGGAGCCATTCCTATTTTCGAGAATTTATGGTCGCGGACGATGCATAACGAGTCACGCTGCGAATCACGCGGACGAGTGTTGTACGCACTTCAAAACGAAGCTCTACATGACACGCCAGTAGTGTCGGAGGCGGAGTTGCGTGTACGTCTGGAAAAGGCCCGCATGACCTCATTCTAAGTTAGCGTGCAAACATGAGCACATGCACCATAGGTGTGGAGGAATTCAGGAATCCTAATCCAGGGATCAATGCGCTGTTCAGAAGGCAGGTCACGACGGGAGAGGGCGCAGGGGCCTCGATTTCTAAGGGGCTGGCAATTGCTTTGGGTAGCGGGAAGCGAGACAAGCCTTGGTCGTCCTTATGCTTGCGGCCCGACCGGTAGACGATATGGATGCCATATTCTTCGAGACGCAGCACCCATCCGGCCAAGCGAGGGGAATGATCTTTCAGTGAAGAAAACCAGCAAAGGTCGGAATGATCCGTAGCGAACTCGAAAGGACGGCCGTACACATAAGGGCGAAACTTGCCTAGGGCCCTCGCAATGGCCAGGTGTTCTTTTTCAGCGACAGAATAGTTCGACTCAGCCTCAGTGTTCCGCTGGCTATGCATCTACATATTCGTCAAATCGACACTTGCGCCGGGTGAGCGCTTCACCGAGACCAACAGCGCTGGCATCCGAGTGGACTTAGTCGGGGCCGCCGGGTTGGAATGGCGAAAGACAGGACGCGCCGTTAGGGATACAATGCAAGTTGTTGTAGGCGTCGTCGCGTGCGAGTGACGAATAAGAAAAATTGAGATTGCTGCCGAGTAGCTGAGTCAAAGGGGCAGCAATTCATGCAAAGTTGAGAATAAAAGGACTAAAATAAGAGCAGAGCCCTAGGAAGATGCGGAGTTCCTTAGAAGTAGAGGGTTTGAGAAACCAACTCATGGCGCGGAGTTTGGCGGGGTCAGAGCGTATACCGCCTTTCGACACAACGCGACAAAAAAATTGTGAGTTCACCGACAGCAAAAGTGCATCACCAAGATCTTTTGGTTTCTAACAGAAGCCCGGAAGGCGTCAGGCTGTTTCGACGACCTACGTTTTACGATGCTTTCGAAGAGAATGGCCAGGAGAGGCGTGGAATACCCGGAAGCAGTCAGTCGGAGCATCAAAGCTGACAGCCATCAGTTCCAGGCAATGCTTGTGTAAGGCGTTAGAAAGACATAGTTGAAGGAATTGGTGAGCGCTATAAAAACACGTACAAGGGACGAACACACAGGACGGAGCGCTTTCTAACAACTGTTGTTGTTAGAAAGCGCTTCTTCCTGTGTGTTCGTCCCTTTTCCGTGTTTTTATAGGGCTCACCAATTCCTTGAAGTATGTATTTCCAACTAGCCCCAGTAGTAGCTCTTTTGAGAAAGACGTAAGTTTGCATTGCCCCTCTTGACAAGTTTGAAATGAGCAAAGTAGTATGAAAGCAGTGGCCTGTTGGCGAGAAGTCTGTGCGAGAAATCCATTGCTGTCATTTGAAGGCATCTCGAATGTAATTCATCTTTCCAGTAATAAAGGGTGCCAGGCAGGGAGACTCGATTTCGCCAATGCTATTCACCACCTGTTTACAGGAGGGGTTCCGTGGCCTGGATTGGAGATAAACGTTAAGTTGGAGATAAACGTTAATGCAGAATACATAAGCAATGTGCGATTCGCTTATGACATTGCCTTGCTAAGTCACTCAGGAATTGAGCTACAAAGCAAGGTCAATGAGTTATATAGGCAGAGTCAAACCGTAGGTCTTAAAAGTAACGCGCAGGTAACCAAAGTATTGTTCCGCAGTCTCGCAAGACAACAGCACTTCACAATTGGTAGCGAGGGGCTGGAAATGGTAAAGGAGTAGGCCTACTTAGGCAGGTAGTGGCCGCGAATCTGGATCATGAGAGCGAAAGAAATAGAGAAGAATAAGAAGGTGGTGGAGCGCATATGGCAGGTTTTCTCACATTATAAATGGCAGTTTAGCAATATCCCTCAAGGGAAAAAGTTTACAAAAGCTGTATCTTACCGATATTCATCTAAGGGACAGAAACGTGGAGGCTAACGAAAAGGGTTGAGCTTAAGTTAAGGACAACGCAGCTAGCTCTTGAAAGAAAACTGATAGGTACAACTTTAAGACACCGAAAGCGGGCAGAGTGGGTGAGGGATCAAAAGTGGGTCAATAATAGCTTAGTCGAAATCGAGATGAAGAAATGTGCTTGGGCAGGGCATGTAATGCGAAGGCAAGATAACCGCTGGTCCTCAGAGGTAATGGAGTGCATTCCAAGAGAAGGCAAGGGGCGACAGTAAATTAGGTGGCTGGTTGAGATAAAGAGATTTTCGGGGATACGGTGGCCGCTAGTGGCACAGATTAGAGTTAATTGGAGAGAAATGCAAGAGGCCTTTGCCCTGCTGATGATGACGATGAAGATAAAATTTAAACGAATGGTGGTGTAAAAACACCGGCAGTAAAAAAAATGCCTCGATGAGGAATTTCCTCAGACTTATGGTGAATGCTGGCAGTTTTTTCGTTTAAGTATTGTGTTCTGTACTCCTCTAGCGTTCCAAATGCATTACAGTTTGAACAAAAAATTTCACTTTGCTATCTCTAGTATCTCATAGAGAACATTCATCGAATTTTCTAATCAGGTCTTTATTATTTAGAACGGCTTAGCTGCATTGTGTTCTTGATGTTTGATAATGATGTCCTGTATTGTCTTTTTTTGCTTATTTTATTGTGCCATTCTCACTGTGACTTCCTCGGTAAAAATGCTTTACACGTTTGGTCTCCATTTCGCATTGACGTTATATGGTTTTGGTTTTTCAACTTTTGCTTTGTTCTTTAATGAGCACTGATGCTGTCTGTTGCCATAAAAAGGGCTCCATGCCTAGTCAAGCAACTCCCGAAGTAGCTTTTTCGGTGGGGACTTATTCTCTCTTACAGACATGAAGTGTGTGTGTGTGTGTGTGTGTGTGTGTGTGTGTGTGCGTGCGTGCGTGTGCGTGTGCGTGTGCGTGTGCGTGTGTGTGTGTGTGTGTTATTTCTAGTGGCCATTCGCCTGCGGGTACTAATGAAAGTGTATTCTTTGCTAGATATGGAAATCAGTTTGAGCTACGGTGAAGAAATAATGGGAAGTCATCTACGTGCCTAAAAGCCTTTGAATTCACTTCCATTTAATTTTGTTTCAATATAATTTGGTTTGGTTTATGGGGTTTAACGTCCCAAAGCGACTGAGGCTATGAGAGACGCCGTAGTGAAGGGCTCCGGAAATTTCGACCACCTGGGGTTCTTTAACGTGCACTGACATCGCACAGTACACGGGCCTCTAGAATTTCTCCTCCAAAGAAATTCTAGCCGCCGCGGCCGGAATCGAACCCGCGTCTTTCGGGTCAGCAGCCGAGCACCATAACCGCTGAGCCACCGCGGCGGCTGTTTCAATATAAATATTATAGATGCTGAGGATCGTGCACATTAAGCCTCTAACTGGACTTGAATGGGCCTACGGCCCCTAAATATGCACTGGCAACAAGACAGGATACAAAAAAAATTTTCAGTGGTTTAGTTCTAGTTAAACCGGGTATATCGCGTTAGCAACGGCAACCTCTGTAATCCGCTCTTTTTCAAGTCTTTGCGTGCTTTCTTCTGGCGATTTCTCTTCGCGTTGCCTTCGCCTGGTCTCATTGCGGCGTTCCTGAACCGGCAGGTGTTAAGATTCATCGGTGACCGATGACATGGAGCCACTCTGTGAGGTAGAACGTTGTTGCCAAGCTGCATCCTTAGCACGACGCTTTGCAAGGCGTTCTTCACGCTGTTTCGGCATCTTTTGTGCACGTTGTCGCTTTCTCGCTGCTTCCTGTCGCTGCCACTTTTTCTTAGAGGACTTCGTAACAAACCGTTCACACCAATGCCAGCGCGCATTTATAGACGCTTAACAGTGCGGGAGCATGGAAGCCGCCATATTTGGTCACGTGACCATTCCGCCACGTTGCCAGGGGGTCCACAGAACGCCACCGCCCGTTCGGCTGTACACCTTGCTCGTCGGTAAATTGGTTTTTGTGGAAAAGAAATTGATCCTTCCGGCACATCTCGGTGAACACCTAAACCTCGCCGTAACGGAAAGGGAGGAAGGAGTGAACGAAGACACTGTATTCACTAGACACGCCTTTGTTCATTCCAAACCATCGGGCTGGCTTGGCGGAGTAAGAGAACTTCTTGCTGGGCTAGTTGGTAATTCATTGTAAAAGTAAAGGCGCCAAAAAACCACACACACACAGAAGACAAGAGAACGGGACAGAGCGCCGGGAGGCGCTCTGTCCCGTTCTCTTGTCTTGTGTGTGTGTGTGGTTTTTTGGCGCCTTTACTTTTACAATTGGCGGAGTACTTAGCGTGCTCGTCTTGCACTCCGGAGACTATGGTTCAATTCTTCAACTCGACCAATTTCCTACTCAGTGATATTTATTTATATGGTCTTCCTAGAAATTGGGGTAATTACAGCTGAGTAGTTTAAGAGTCACTTGACGTTCGTACATTAGCTGCTCAGCAGTGTTTCGCACTGCCCGACAATGCTGCTAACGCCGGCTTCGAAGGCCAGATGTGGCGGACCTCCTAGTGGCGCCATCTGTCGTAGACAGAGCAAACTGCTCTCGCTACTGCCGCGCGGCGCACCGACAGCGCTGCCATCAGGCGGAGCGTAGCTGAAGCAACGGCGCACCACCTGCTCGACGCAGCTGCTGTTCAACGTCATCCGTCCTTACCGACCGGGGCTACGCGACGAGGTGGAACTTACAGTAGTATTGCTAACGCAATAAAACAAGGTATCAAACATGATAAAGCTGGTACAAAATCAAGACATACGCGAGCATAATTACAAGATATGCAGAGTTTAGGGAGGCATGGAGGATACTGTGAAATGGAACACGCATAGAAGTGCAGGTATTATTGTATGTAAAAAACAGTATTGCAGGTATGGAACATTTCCCGTGTTTCGAAGCGATGTCTATATATTGAGTAACGTCTAGCAGCCATAGATAGTGCGTGTTCAAGTATTTCTCACAGTTCAGTACTGCATTTTGTACGTGCCGCTTATGAGTCAGGTTTGCTATGTCATCGGAAATGCCTTTGTTCTGTTTAGTTTCGTCAGTATATGCTTAATGATAATTTTTTATATATGTAAGGAAGTGCGATAAAGTTAGTTTCTTTGAACAGAGGTCCAGTGTGGCTATCATATGCAGCATTTTTAACTATTCGAACTGCCCGTTTTTTAATGCTTCATGTTTAGTAACTGTTTGACAGAATAGTTGTACCCCACACTAAGCGGAAGTAGTTGATACGTGAAGTTTTCAAGGCATTGAAAATTGGGCGCCTAATCCGATGCGCAATTTTACAATTCGCCCAGGGTACCCGTAATACGCGAAATTTTCGCTGCAACAGTGTGTAAATGAGCATTCCAGGTCATGTTTTTCTCGAAGGCAACACGGACACATTCAAACTGATACTATACCATTTTTGTACTGCTGAGGTTATCTATGATTTGTGCGTTTAAGTTACGTTTCCTTGGTGTGAATAAAACCAACTTTGGTTTTACTGTTGTTTATGGTGAGCGAGTTAAGGATACTCCAAGAATGTAGTCTCTCTAGCAGCAGATTTCGGTTTCAAATGAGCAGCCCGATATCAGACCTTATTAGAAGTATACTGGTGTCATAAGTCTAATGATCGACTGTTCATGTAATAAAAAAAAAGTCAATGGCCCCAAAATACTCCACTAAGGTACTCTTGCGCGAACTGCTCTCACATTAGACAAATTATTATTGATAACAGCTTGTGGGCGGTGACAACTAATGAAAAATGCCACTGAAACCGCATTGATTTAACTTTAATTTGATGGTTTATGGTGCCGAAAGTCTTGGAGTAATCTACGAATATGCCTAATGAGCACATTTCTCGCTCAAGCGCGTCAAATATTACCTTCTGTGTCAAGAAGGCCGTCTCGGTAGAGAGTCCTTTCATAAATCCAAATTGCGCGTATATGATTAGTTGGTATTTTGTTCCAAATAACATCACAAGATAATGGATTACTTTTTCTAGGCCTTCTCAAAAAATTAGTTCCGCTTAAGCTACTGCTGAACCTGGTTAGAGAGCGAAAGCCAGGTCGTACTGGGCAACTATACGCGGCTTGGCGTCTGTAACGTTGTGTGTGTTCCGGACACTGGATAGGCAGCGCGCCCACCCTGCTGCCGTGGCAGGTGGCAGTTATTGGTTGATCGCGAGATTTTGCTCGCCCAATCAACGCTGCGGCCTATTGCTACAATGCCGAGTGTCTGCCACAACGCTGACTGCGCTCAGGCCGGCCGCCCACATCTCTCTCTCTCATCACCCCACGTATCTTAAAAGCGCGATTCAGGCGTCCACTGACCCGGGAAGCCAGTTCTGCGCACTTCCTTTCACTAAAAACATCGGAGCCTAAAGGGTTGCCTGATATTTGACCTTGACCTTGTTGCCATGCGGTAGGACATCATACTTATACCACGGCTGCTTCTGGGATTTGAACTCTGGCTCACTTCAAGGTCATAGTCCTCTGGTCCACGACCTTGGCTTCACACGGCGTAGTGAAACTTTCGCTTCAAAAACAGGCAAAATTAAAATAGGTGTGTAATTATAGAGTTAGTTTCTTTCACCGCCTCTGTTCAAAACCCCAACTGCATCGGAAAGATCCCGTGTAGGAAACCCAGATTAAAGATGAGTTCATGAACATGAGAGATTGGGTTTACGACATTCTTGATTAGCACTATTTGAAGCCCGTCAATGTCACAGCGGTTGCTATATTTACTCACATGAAAGCGCTAAAACAATTTTGATTAGTTGGCGCAACAAACGCGATGTAGCGTGGCCTTGAACCTAAGCATTGGACAGAGCTTGAATCCCGAGTACTGCTTGATAACTATACCAAATATTGATCAAAATAATTAGCGAAACGTGCATTTATTATTACTTCGCCTTTTAAAGTAATCGTATGTGTTTTGCTTGCGCTGTACGAATAACTTCCGTTTGAACTAGTTGGTTGCAGCACGACATAATTTGCACAAGAGCGTATTGGCGCTATAAGGTCCCGCCAAGAAGGTCATTACGTCGCTGTTAAACATACTATGACAATGTATTTTTTTATAGCGCAGTAGGCTTTCACTTTGTTTCGTTCTGATTAAAGCTCTTTTAACGTCTTATAGTTTTTATTCTTTAAAAAGACTTACTAAATTACTAAAGCAAATACTAATACTAATAATACTAAATACTAAAGCAAAGGAATTACTCAAGCAAATAATTTTCTGCGCAAATTGGACTCGTGGACTTCCAGCAATCATTTAAAACTTAACGCAAACAAAACAAAGGTGGTAATTTTTCGACCAAAAAGTAAACAAATTTCGTCACAAGGAACCGTAATGTTTAGATCCGCAGCCATTGATGTGGTGGATACTGTCAAGGTGTTAGGGGCATATTTTAATTCAACTTTAAATGGAATGATCATGTAAATAGTATAATCAGCAAACTGAGCTGCATAACTGGAATTTTAAATCGCAACCGCTATACTCTTCCAAAAAAAGTTAAACTAATGGTCTATAACGCTTTCTTTGTCTCCCACCTAAACTACTCTCATTTAGTCTGGGGAACAACAACAAAAACTAATCTGTTGAAGCTTTAAAGGCTACAGAAAAAAATAGTACGAATAATTGAAAACGTTGAATACACAGCACCTTCTTCGCATATCTTTGCTTCGCTTAATTTATTAAAAGTAAGAAATATATACGAATACAAATTATGCAGGCAGTACCGTTTAAGCGTCCAACGAAAGAGTACAGTTTTTACTGAAATGGCAGAATTAAGACCCAATTATCCCACCTACAGCACCAGAACTCCAGAACGATGGAAAATTCCAAAATGTCGCACTGCCTATGGACGACAAACACTCCGGTATAATCTTCCGCGATTATTGAATGCCGCAGAAAAAGAAGCCGCTGATGTATCCAATATGTCTCTTCCAAATATGTACAAATATTTTGCTACTCATACTTTTTGTTTTTCTTGTGAATGAACGCACAGGTCTATCCTTATGTTCAAAAGAGCTACTACTGGGGCTAGTTGGATATACATACTTGAAGGAATTGGTGAGCGCTAAAAACAACGGAAAAAGGACCAACACACAGGACGAAGCGCTAACAACTGTTTTAATCTCAAAAGGAGCATGACTATATACACACGTTTGACGTCATATTATGCACAGAAGAGGGAGGAACGCACGTGCTGACAGGAATAAAAATGAAGGAAAAAAGGGAAAACAGGTAAAAACTACGCGCGCTTACAACAGCCGAATGTTACTATTCTTGAGATATGTTAATTCAGTTCCCCCTAACATCACCGAAGCTTTCGCGATGCACGTTGCTCCGCATAAGCAATGCGTCAGCTCCCCTTCGGTGATGTTAGCGGGAACTGAATTAACCTATCTCAAGAATAGCAATCTTCGGCTGTTGTAAGCGCGCGTAGTTTTTACCTGTTTTTCTTTTTTCGTTCATTTTCATTCTTGTGAGCGCGTGCGTTCCTCCCTCTTCTGTGCATGATATGACGTCAACTGTGTGTATATAGTCATGTTCCTTTTGAGATTAAAACAGTAACAGTTGTTAGAAAGCGCTTCGTCCTGTGTGTTCGTCCTTTTTCCGTGGTTTTTAGCGCTCACCAATTCTTTCAAGTACGTTATGTTCAATTACATTGCCTTGTTTACGTTTAAAAAAAAGGGAAAAGGGGAAAGAAAAAAAAATGTTTTCCCAGGCGTCCAAAACCAGTGCTTTATTGAAACTCTTATTTAGGCTTATTTTATTTTGTGATGCTATATAGTGCTGTTTTTTTTCTTTTTTTTTCTCTTTGCAACAAAAACGCGACTGTTTATTGCCCCATTCTGCTGCTGTATACACTGTAAGGGGGCGGAGGATTTTTCAAGCCGCAAATGTACGGCTTTTCCCTCCGCCTCCTTCAACTTCTTTGTGGAGAATAAAACTTGTATGTATGTATGTATGTATGTATGTATGTATGTATGTATGTATGTATGTATGTATGTATGTATGTATGTATGTATGTATGTATGTATGCATGCATGCATGCATGCATGCATGCATGTATGTATGTATGTATGTATGTATGTATGTATGTATGTATGTATGTATGTATGTATGTGCATGTGTGCGTGAGTGCGTGCGTGTGTGCGTGCGTGCGCGCGTGCGCGTGTTGTGTGTGTGTGCGTGCGTGTGTGTGCGTGTGTGCGTGTGTGTGTGTGTTTGTGTGCGCGCGTGCGTGCGTGCGTGTGTGTGTGCGTGCGTGCGCGTGTGCGTGTGCGTGTGTGTGTGTGTGTGTGTGGTACAATTTCCTTTTCGTGCAAATTTATTTTCTGCATTTCCTTTCGATCCACAGGCACGGTACTTTTGTTCTACGTGATGGCTTGAATGACTTCTACAAAAATGTAGCTTGTAAACAGTAACAAATTTTGTGCGAAGGCAGCTGTAAGCGGCTGCAGCGTGCTTCATGATCGAAATTTATGACTAGTCGGTGTTTGTTATATTGCTATGAAGTGCAACCAGACTGAAATCATTTCTTTCTTATGCTTACGGGAATGACCACTCGTGCTTTGAACGTGTCAGCGGAGTGAGTGGTCGTTAGAAATTTCGGCAAGTGATCACCGATGTGTAAGCTTACGACACAAAATATAACTTTCGAGTCATGAAAGTACGTCATGAAAGCATCAATTAACATCGAGTAAACGTCCTCAATACAGGTTCGGTTGTGTACAACATGGGAAAACCCATCTTTCGTCTAGTATACTGAAAAGTTCGACCCGTGGCACAGAAGATCTGAAACAATCAACATTAAAATCTCCTGCTAGTGCCAGTTCACTAACATTTTCGTTTACCCATCGCAAGTACTCATCAATAGAACTAACGATGTTTGGTGTGCTGCCTCCACGGGGTCTAGAGAAGAACTGATATCCAAAAAAGTTTATTGAAAGTGTGTCCACATGCCAGATCGACACGCATTCCAAGCTCAAGCGCACGCAGAATGCAACAGCGTCATTTAGACTGCTGAGGTCGCCGGGAAGAGGCGACCCCGTTGACTTGTATTGAAGCGAGCTGGAGGAACCGCGGTGGCAGCGTCTGGCCGTGTCCAGAGTCTCATAGCGATCTCAATCTCTCGTGCCGGCGCTGCCTATTTATCTTCGGCACGCTGCCGGTGCGAACCCTGCAGAAAGCATGCAGAAAACGAAAGAAATGTTCAGCACTGTTTCAAGGGAACACCGTTTAAAAATTGGTAGCGAGCTGCTACAAGTGGTAAAGGAATACGTCGACTTAGTGCGGGTAGTTGATGATGAGAGGGAAATAACTAGAAGAATAAAATGGGGTGTAGAGTATATGGCAGGTACTCTGAGATCATGATTGGCAGTTTACCAATATCCCTCAAGAGAAGAGTATACAACACCTGCATTTTGCGGTTACTGACCTATGGGGCATAACTCTGGAGGCTAACGAAAAGGGTTCAGCTTGAGTTAACGTCAAGGCAGCGAGATATCGAAACAAAAATGATAAGTATAACATTAAGAGATCGTAAGCGGGCAGTGTGCGTGGGGGATAAAGCGCTGGTCAATGACATCCGTGCTGAAATCAAGAGGAAGAAATGGGCTTGGGGAGGGCACGTATTGTGAAGGCAAGATAACCGTAGGTCCTTAAGGATAACGGAGTGAATTCCAAGAGAAGGTAAGCGTAGGAGGGGGCGGCAGAAGATTAAGTGGACGGAGGAAATTAAGAAGTTTGCTAGGATACGATGGCCGCAGATGGCAAAGGAGAGGGTTAATCGGAGAGACATGAGAGAAGTCTTTGCCCTGCAGGCGGCTTAAAAGACTGATGGTGATGAATGTGCAAATCGTCGATACAAAAGAAACCTGTCAGGACGGCTACACCTGGAATGCGTGATAATAGAGACGACGCCGTACACTACCAACACAACAAACCGTACTGTTCCGCCTGTTTATGCGAAATCACTACGTCTATTATTCATAGCTGCATACGCTGCATCTTACTCTGACATTCTTCATTGTGAACAAGGAACCGGAACTGGTTTCGAAACGTCAACTAAAATTTTTGACTTCGTCAATGACCGAAGATTTACCTAAATTGGATTATTTACAGTACCACTCCGGTAATTTCTGGTAAATTCAGCGAGGCGGCAGATAGACCCTCAGAACTTGTGCTAAAAGTATTGAGAAAAGGCGCAGCAAAAGAACCTGTACAAAATAAATGTTTTTGTAGGTATGGCTGCCGTTACAAGGAAAGAAAGTAGAACCAAGATAGACTAAGAACCTCTAAGAATTCGCTCCTCGACATTTCGTACGCATTCTGCAAAGCTACATTTTTTCGGTGCTTGCCTTGGCTAACTCGCCGCAAGATTCCTTATTTGTGAGACCATCGTCATTAGCCTGAGTACGTCCACTGTCTAACAAAGACCATTCCTACACCCCTCCAAATAACGATGTGTTGAGAGAGCTGCGGCCAGCGTATTCCCGCAAACTTCATCTCGTCCACGTAGCTAACTTTCCTCTTGCTTTCTTCCGCTTCCTCCTACGCTTTCCTGCTATTCGTATCCAGCCAGTTAATCTGTGTTTGCGCTATTTCATGCTATGTCGTTTCTTTTTAGCTCTTTCGTACCGTGAGAGTGCTCCCCGGTATCCTGTCTAACCATCCTGCAGCGTAGTCTCCGACGTGCTCGGTAATTATAGATGTGAGATAATCATTCATTGCTCAACGTTCATTGCTTAACATTTATGTTAAGCAACGTTGTCGTCCCAGGTTTTTTTGTTCGTCCTCATCATTAGCATCATCAGCCTAAGTAAGCCCACTGCAGGGCAACGGCCTCTCCCATGTCACTCCAATAAACCCTGTCCTTTGCCAACTGTGGGCACCGTATCCACCAAAATTTCTTAATCTCATCCCCCCACCCCCCACTACCTTTCTCCCGTCCCCTGCTACGTTTGCCTTCCCTTGGAATCCTGTCCGTTACCCTTAAGGACCAGCGGTTATCTTGCCTTCGCATTACATGCCCTGCCCAAGCCCATTTCTTCCTCTTGATTTCGACTAGGATGTCATTAACGCGCGTTTGTTCCCTCACCCACTCCTCCCTCTTCCAATCTCTTAACGTTACACACATCATTTTTCTTTCCATAGCTCGCTGCGTTGTCCTTAATTAACTTCAGCTCAACTCTCTTTGTTAGCCACCACGTTTCTGCCCCATAGGTGAGTACCGGTAAGATACAGCTTTTGTTTACTTTTCTCTGCAGGGTTAAAGCCAACTATCTGTTCTGACCTCAGCTGTCATGCAGGCATTGCGGAATCAGGGTGTAGAAGAGTGCTATGTGAAAATATTGGAAGATATTTATAACGATTGCACAGCTACTATAGTTATCCATAAAGTCAGCAATAAAATTCCAATACGGAAAGGTGTCAGGCAGGGAGACACGATCTTGAGAATGCTCTTCACTGCCTGCTTACAGGAGGTATTCCGGGGCCTGGAATGGGAACAGTTGGGGATAAGAGTTAATGGAGAATACCTGAGTAATTTGGGATTCGCTGATGACATTGCCTTGCTAACCACTCAGGACAAGAACTGCAAAGCATGATCAATCAGTTAGACAGGCAGAGCAGAACGGTGGGCTAAGAATTAACATGCAGAAAACCAAAGTAATGTTCAACAGCCTAGCAAGGGAACAGCAGTTCGCCATTGGTAGCGAGGTGCTGGAAGTAATAAGAGAATATGTCAACTTAGGGCAGGTAGTGACCGCAGATCCGGATCATGAGAGGGAAATAACTAGAAAAATAAGAATGGGGTGGAGCGCATATGGCAGGTTCTCTCAGATCATGAATGGTAGCTTACCAATATCCCTGAAGAGAAAAGTATACAACAGCTGTATCCTACCGGTACTCACCTATGGGGCAGAAACGTGGAAGCTAATAAAGAGGGTTCAGCTTAAGTTAAGAACAACGCAGCGAGCTATGGAAAGGAAAATGATAGGTGTAACGTTAAGAGATCTAAAGCGGGCGGATTGGGTGAGGGAACAAACGCAGGTTAATGATATCTTAGTTGAAATGAAGAGGAAGAAATGGGCTTGGGCAGCGCATGTAATGCGAAGTCAGGATAACCGCTGGTGCTTAAGGGTAACGGAGTGGATTCCAAGAGAAAGCAAACGTAGCAGGGGACGGCAGAACGTTAGGTGGACGGATGAGATTGAGAAGTTTGCGGGGATACAGTGGCGGCAACTGACAAAGGACAGGGTTAATTGGAGAGACATGGGAGAGGCCTTTGCCCTGCAGTGGGTGTAGTCAGGCTGATGATGATGATGATGATGATCTGTTCTGCAGGGAGAGTCTGACATCCGTTCCTTGACAAGTCCAGGAGAATTTAAGACATCACCATCTTATGGCAGCTACATAGCACCCTTGTGAGGACGTCAAAATCCTTTACAATGGCAAGGTCAGAGCACAGTATGTTGTCTATAAATTTTTCTTCTATTCATTTCGCGGGGAATTGAACCCAGGACCTTCAGACTGCGAGGCAAGCAAGCAACCCATAGGTCACAAACTCGCGTTGCTTCTTTGCGGAGAAAGGTGTACCTGGTGTACGTGTTGCCTATGCCTATATGTCAAGAGCAGGGGCGTCAAAATAGAAATGAAAAATTTGAAATGAAATAAAAATAAAAAGAACAAAAGCAATGCTTTTGTTCTTTACTGCATTACTGTCAAAGCCTCTAGTCTAAAAAAATGGCTGCTGGTTTGTTGCAATATGGCATTTACAATGCCATGCGCTAGTTTGCTGAGAATGGAATTGCCCTCAGCGCCCAAAAAACACAGCTTGTCTATTTTCGTTCCCAACTAAAGACAACTTTTTATTAACATTCTTATTTACTTACATACCTCAAACTGTATTTCTTGTAAATGTTCACCTATTGATTATGTAGAATGTGTCAGGTATATAGGAGTGTCTTTTGGCAGTGGCTGAATCTGGCATCGCCACTTACCCAATGCGTGTTCAAAATTGAGGTCAGTGGTATGGTTGTTGATTAATATCAAAACTGTTGTGCCTTTATCTGTAAAAATAACGATTGTAAATGCTTTGGTGTACAGTGTGTTAAGGTATGGTATTACCATCTCTGGCTTTTGCTCGGAGCGTCGGATTTGCAGGATCGACTGCATTTGAAAGAATATTTTGAATAACGTAGCTCATAACACACCCACTTTGTCAGCTGAAAATATCTTCCGGGAACTAGGGCTCCCAAACTTCAAGTCCTTGTTCATTCATACAGTTGTCCCTAAGCATTACTGGCGTAGTGAATTTAAACAGGATCACATTTGTTTTGATCTATTTATAGATTTTGAATTCCGTTTTCGAAACGGAATATTTGAAGACTGTTCACATCCGAGTGTCTGCGAGGCTCTTTCCTGGGAAAAGCAAATGTTAAAATGAACAAATCAACACTAAATTAATCACCAATAGTTGGGGATCTTGTAAAAGATAGAAAATCTAAAGCATGCGTCGTCATTCACTGGCACTTAGTTTTATCCTAATATTTCTTTTTTGGAACATCGGTGTTAAGAAGAAGCAGAATTCAAATCAAGGCGATCTCATTGTCTCGCATTATGCCAGCAGGAGCACATGCTGTCCTATTCAGTTCAATAAACCGTGCGAGCACAGATCTGTGCGAGCACAGATTGCACAGATAGGCAACGTCCTAAGCGCATGCAAAGTATGCTGTGCCCGCCGCATGCCATCGGGCTCTGCTCTCCCGGCTACGCATGGCTTATGAAAGGCGCTTCGAGGAGATGGGGGCGCCTCTCGACAACCCGTCGCACCCAATGCCGGCAAAGGCTGCACATAGCGAAAGGCGGGGAGCACGATGAGTTTTGTCATACAACCCGTGCGTTGCGTCTTCATAGGTTGCAACGTCTGACGTCGGTCCGCTGCTGGTCTTTGATTCGTAATGGGCAAGTCTTTGAGCCTGTTCTGCGCGTTGAAGGTAGGCGGCGACGTCGACGTTATCGTCAGCAACGTTGAGCAGCATGGTGTCTAGCCTGGTCGTGGCCTCCCTGCCATGGACGAGTCTAAAAGGCGTCATCTGGGTGGTCTCCTGCACTGCGGTGTTGTAGGCGAAGACAACATAAGGCAGGAGAACGTCCCAGGTCTTCCGTTCGGCATCGACATGCATGGCGAGCATATCGGCGATGATTTTGTTCAGGCGCTCGGTCAGTCTGGGTGATTCACCAGGGTCGAAATTTGGGCAAGTTGGTATTGATCCATAGCATAAGAGTAGCGCAAAACCAGGACGACGGACAAAAGGGGAGAGAACACACACCAACAACACAGGCGCTAACTTCCGACTGACGAAGAAAACCAAACCCAACCAAGAGAACGGAACCTGAGCAAAGGTAGCGCATGCGCTGACCTAAGAGAAAAAATCGAAAAGAAGGTGGGATAAAAAAATGCGGTAAAAATATGAGATCACGAATGTTTTGAACCCAAGAAGGCCAGCTGTCGTTTAGACAAGGAAATGGACGGAGTACTAACGCAGTTATCTTGTAAGGCAGCAATCTGTGCAGCTTCCACAATTTCGCGAGTTAGCTTATCTCTACTCTTAGCAACGACTGAGCATTTGTCCAAAAAAGGCACGCACTTGCAATCGTTGCAGAGCAAAGCTAGATTGCTGCCGGTATAAGTCTTCATGCTGTTATTGTGCTCTCGAAGCCTATCGTTCAGGCACCTACCAGATTGCCCAATATACTGCTTGCCACAGGAGAGCGGAATATTGTACACAATGCCCTCAGTACATTTAACAAATCTTTTCCTGTGGTGGATGGTACACTGCTGCTTTTGGGAGCAATGTGCGGAGGGCACGGACTTTTTGCATAACACACTTAGCTCCTCTGGAGCTCAAAACACCACGCGAACGTTTGCCTTTTTTCCTATTTTCTTGAGATTGTGCGCGAGACAATGGACGTAAGGAATGACAGCCACCTTGCTCCTCGTTTCTTCTGTGGTGTTAGGTTCTTTGTTGTGTTGTTGGTGTGTGTTCGCTCTCCTTTTGTCCGTCGTCCTGGTTTTGCGCTACTCTTATGTTATGGACTGTGGGTGGTACGCAGTTGTCCTCCGGTGGCTGCTTGGGCTGTAACGCAGTATGGCTGGCGTCAGATCCACCGTAAATGCTGTCATCTGTCTGTGATGAGCACGTTGAGGCTCCATGTCGCAGAAGAATGCACTCTCCGAAAAAATCAGGGGGCACTTTGTTGACCTAAAGTGCGGTGAGGCGAAAGCCTTAAGCGTGGTGTTGCTGCTTGTGTCACTGATGTGTGGTTAAGGTGTTAAGCTTCGCCTCTAAGAGCGGAACGCGACAGCGTTTTGCAATGCTGCCAGGGAGTCCATTGAACGCCATCGCCCGTTCGGCTCTATGCCTTGCTCGTCGGTAAATTGGTTTTTGAGGAAAGGAAATGTGTCTATCTCTCATACCTCGGTGGACACCTAAACCTCGTCGTAACGGGAAGGGAGGAAGATGGGAATGAACGAAGACACCGTATTCGCTAGACGCGCCTTTGTTCATTCCAAACCATTGAGCTGGCATGGCGGAGTGTTAGCGTGCTCGTCTCGCACTCCGGAGACCGGGGTTCGATTCCCGAGCTCGGCCAATTTCCTACTCGGTTTTATTTATCTATTTGGTGTGACTAGAAAGGTTAGTTAGGCTAATTGGTTAAGTAAGCAATTAACTAAACTCAGTCCCACTTACTTGGTGCATCAGCATACGATCCCTTTAATTGGTTCCATGGTTACTAGCCGAAGTAGAATTGGCCCCGTTTGAAATTCGCGCACTATGACGTCACGACCATTTCGACCAATTGAAAAGCGTGACATTTCTGTCGACAACCCCTGCTTACGAGGATGAGGCATTAAAGGCTTATGCCTTAAAAATTGGCGACATATGCTGCTGTTCCGTTCGGTAGAGATTTTGCCTCGGCGTAGCGGGTTAGGCAGTCGGTAGTTATGATGATCCGCTTATTTCCAGACGCTCACTTCGTGAAGGGGCCAAGCAAGTCCAAGCCGATCTGCTGAAAGAGCCTTGAGGGGGTTCTGTGGGGTTCATAAATCCTGTTGTCTTGTGGGAGGGGTCTTTGATCGCTGAAAATCTCGGCAGGTTTTCACATAATTCGCGACATTGGCAGACAGTCGGGGCCAGTAATACTTGCCTTGAATGCACCGGAGGGTGCGACCAAGCCCGAGATGTCCAGCTGTCGGCTCGTCGGGTGAAGGCTGAAGAACTTGTTCCCGCAGACTTGCAGGTTCAACAAGGAGATAGGTTGTTTTGTTCGTAGTGAATTTCTTCGCAAGGACATCATTGTGTACACAGAACGAAGACAATCCTCGAGTGAAACAGGCGGGGTGTGAACAAACCTTGCCTTGCAAGTACTCGATGAGTCGTTCTTCGTCGGGGTCCAAGCGGTGCTTCTGTGGGAAAGAGCAGGACGTGATAAGACAGAGAAAGATGTCCTCATACCTACGAACCAACTAGCCCAAAGCAAAGTACTTCTACGTCCTCATAGTCGTCTGGTGGCGGTCCATCTGCATGGGTTCCTGACAGGCAGTCGGCGTCAGAGTGCTTGCGACCAGACTTGTAAACGACGGTGACGTTAAACTCCTGGAGCCGCAGGCTCCATCTAGCGAGGCGGCCGGAGGGGTCATTCAAACTGGCAAGCCATCACAGTGCGTGGTGATCGCTGACTACTATGAATGGTCCTCCGGGCAGGTAGCGGTGGAATTTCGACGTAGCCCAGATGATGGCAAAACACTCTTTCTCAGTTCTCGAATAATCTGTCCCGGGCTTGGACAGGGTACGTATAGGGTATAAAATAACCTTCTTCAGTCAGTCAGCTTTCTGAACGAGGACAGCGCCTAGGCCCACGCTCTTTGCGTCGGTGTGAATTTGTCTCGTAATTTTGATCAAAGTGGCAGAGGATCGATGGGGACTGTGAACAACGGTGAAGTTCCTTGAAGGCGTATACTTGCGCCGCTTCCCATTTAAATAGCACGTCTGGCTTTGTCAGGTGGTTCAGAGGCTCGGCGAGGCGCCAAAAGTTCCAGACAATTTATCCGAAATACGCCCACAATCCGAGGAACATGCGCACAGCTTTCTTACGGGCCTGAGGTGGAAACAGTGCTGAAACGGTCAAACGTCGCTGGTGTGGAATAGAGACCAAATGGCATCACCTTGAACTCGAAGAGGCCAGCCGGAGTGCTGAATGCGGTCTGTTCCCAATGTCTTCCATCGAGCTTAAGTCGCCAGTAGCCGCTGCTGTGGTACATCGACTATCAATGCTTTGCATTGCAGAGCCGGTCCAGTGTGTCACCAATTCGGGGTTGGGGTTAGACGCCCTTCTTTGTTATATCGTTCAAGAGGCGCTAGACAACGCAGAATCGAAGTGCACCGTCTTTCTTTCTCACTAGAACAACCGGTGCCGCCCAGGGGATCTCTGAAGGCTGGATAACGCGGTCGCTCAGCATTACTTCCAATTGGTGCCGAATGGCTTGTCGTTCTAGCGGCGACAAACGGTAGGGGCTTTGGCGGAGAGGTGGGACGTTCTGGTCGGTTATCATGCGATGCTTGGCAATCGGCGTTTCTTGATGGAACAGCGCAAAACATCGGGACAAGAGACAAGCGCTTCAGCGCTTGTCTCTTGTCCCGATGTTTTGCGCTGTTCCATCAAGAATGAATAACCAACATGCCCAAGCTGCTGTCCTGGCTGAATCGGCGTTTGTCGGACCTTAGGCGATGACGAGAAACATTCGCTGTAGCTATGAAGCAGATTGCGGATGTGGTCTTTTCTGTTCCGGGACGGGGCTGGGTTAATGTCGAAAGCTGGCGAGTTCTCTTGGTCAGGAGAATCTTCTGCGGATAGGTCGGAGAGGGCGAAGGAGTCTAATACGTCGGATATTTCATCGAAGAAAGCAATCGTCGTTCCTCTGTTAGCGTGCCGGTATTCTTCGCTGAAGTTAGTCAGCAGTACTCCGGCTTGGTCATTGCGGAAATGTGCGATGCCCCTTGCGATGCCGATTCCTCGCTCTAGAAGCAATTGCATGTTCCCCTTTTGGCGCCTACGGTAAACATGATGCTTAAGCAAAGTGCGACACTCACTTCTTCCGCCAGGACACTCAGCGCAACGTGATGTTCCGCACTTCTCAGCGAAGGTATGGCCTCGTCCGTCTAAAGCGTGCTTGGATCCACGCCGTTAATCGCATGATTTTCTTTAAGGAAATCCACGTCCAAGGCCACTTCGGGAGAACACTGCAGTAGCACAACGAAGGTCGCTGGATAGGTATATCGCTTGAGAGTCACTCGCATTGTTTATCGTCCTGATAGCGTAATGTGGTGGCCCCTGCGTGGGAATTTGTGGCTGTCCCAGGCGGTCTGTACTTTGCTCAGCTGCGCTGCGAATGTTCCATTCATCACCGAATAATCGGCTCCTATGTGAACTAGAGTAGTAACTTTCTAGCCGTTGATCGTTGATAACGACTTCTAAGTCGGATGTCCTGGCTCTGGCGCTGCACTTCGTACTCGGCTTCGGGTCACGCCTTCGTCCGGTATGTGCATCGTGGATGGGCGATGTGGTCATAATCTGTTTTTTTTTGGATCGCGGCGTCATTTTGAAGGTGTTTCGTGTCGCGGTCGAGATTGTAAATGTATGCGGCGTCGGCGTAGTGGGCGCGGTGTCTTCATGCAGCGTGGCCGGTGGAGGATCTTCGTCATTTCCTCGTCAAGCAGCCTGGCCTCCACATGATGTTTCGTTTAGTTTCCGCTACGGGAGCTAGGTGTCCTTCCTCAGACATCCACGGCGTAGCTGCGGCCCGGTGATGCAAAACGTGTGGCGGACAACGACGGGGAGCGGGAGAGACGGCTTGACGACACGTACTCTCCTCTGTGCTGGTACTCGTCGATTTCCCGTGGTCTCTGGCCGGGGAGCGGTCGTGGGGCGTCGGTGAAGAAATCCTGGAGGGCGATGCGTCTGTACGGGCTGTGGCGAAGTATGTTCCCTGCACGGGCACAATGGAAACGCAGTGGGCTGTTGTCGGGAGTCTTCCGCTAGTCGCACTTCCTAGAGCTGTACCGTCGCTCGTAAGGTTGTCGTGCAGGAGCTAGGGGCCGTCGTTCTTGTAGAGCTGATGCCCGTCTATGAGCGCTTTGGGGGTCTCGTCGGGGCTGAGGACTGCGTAGTGGCGTTGGTCATGGCTTGAGCTTCCGTGTGTGTCGTCGGTGTTGGGGAGCCAAATGCATGCTGTACTTCTTCATGGATAATGTCCGTGAGCGACGCCACCTGAGTCTGCTGCGTCTGCTTTGTTGGGGATGGCAGCAGTCAGCGAAGTCTTTCGCTAATGATTTCGCGTATTAGGTCTTGCAGGTTAGCCCCGCTTGCAGGGGCATCATCTGGGGCACCTACCGTCAGCACATGAAGTGGTCGATTGTACTGACGTGTCCAGGCGTCAACGCTCTGTCCGATGGTAGAAGCTTCGACTACGAACTCGGCGAAAGCTTTTAGAGGATTCCGGATTATACCGGCCTTCAGTTGCTCCTTTACGCCACGCATAAGAAAGGTGAGCTTGTTTTCTTCAGTAAAATCATGGTAAGGGCGCCTGAAAAGGCGTTTCATCTTTTCCGCATACGCAGTGACGGTTTCTTTTGGGTATTCAATTCCTGACTGCAGCAGGATCTACGGTCTTTCTTTCCATACGACGCTAGTCAACGTACTGAGTAGCTGCTTCTTAAAGGTCACCCAGGTCGTGAGGGAAGATTCGCGGTTTTCAAACCACGTTCTCGAAGGGACGTCCAATCAAAACTTGTCGTCCCAGGCGTTCAGCGCTGCCACATGGTCGTACACGTCCAGCCAGTCTTCTACATCTTCATGTGGTTCTCCATAGAATGTCGGTGGCTGACGGGGCTGGCGAAGCTGTGTGTGTGGGGGGGAGGGGGCATAGCAGATTAGCAGGTCAGCACCTCCGCCAGATGTCGCGTAGTGGTGACTGCAGTCCGGAGAGCAGCAAGGCGACGAAAATCTCGTCGAAACAAAGCTCTTCATCTGGGCTCACTTGCGCCCGCAAAGAACTGAATGAGCCGCCGGCGGCGTAGCAAAAAAGCCTGCTCGGTGGTCGTTGAACCGAAATGCCCACCGCTCTCGGCTGCGCTGAATTTGAAGCCGATAGCAAGCTTTCGACATAAAACCTGCAAAGTTGATATGCGGGACAACGTAGAATCTGTTCCGCGTGAATACGGTCAATCGAGAAAAATCTGGTCGCTTCTTGCATCACAAGCAAAGTGATAAATAGGCGTGTCGGCAGGTTTGATGAATGAACGAACAAACACTACAAACATTCGCGTCAGTATGCTTGAATCCAAGCCAGTTTAAGATTTTTGCCAGGACTAAAACAATGAAAGGGTTACCGTCGAGGCTGGTACCACTAGTCGGCACCAAAAAAACCCTCCATGCTTGGGAAAGCAAAGTCCTGTATTAGCTGAGGAAGGAAGAAATGGCTTGGGATAGGAGACCTTAGTTCAGCTACCACGATAACAGGGAGTCCTATTAGGGTTCCCTGTTTCAGAGGGTCGGCGCCTCCGGGAAACAATCCATGCTATGTTGAAGTCAAGGACTGCATATTTTGTAAAAACATAATTCTAGCCAGTAAGGGAGGCCTAGTTCGACTCTCACACGATCGTGTCAAAATCCCATGCTGTCCCCATTACCATCCAAACTATTACTGCCCGCTCCCCACCGGCCAATTTCCTTTCCCGCAGTCCATCTGATCCATCTTGACAACGCAGATAAAGGGAGCCTTCCAGGCCTGCTCCCCGGTAGAATAGCTTTCCTGTTCACGTATCATCTCTTCCCAGTGAACAGATATTTCCGCATTCAGGCTTAGTGCAAAGCATTTTGCCACGCTTGAATATTAAAATTTTATTTAGTATTTATTGAATCAAGGGAGAAAAACCAGCCAAAAAAGACGGAAACACAAGAAGAGTACGACACAGGACAACGGCTGGACTAACAACTGAATTTTTCATTGAGTACAGACCGCCAGGTAATCACCACGCATGCGCCAAGGCAACACTCAAACATGATCACGCAAATAATCAAATTCTTTTGCCGTTAATGCTATCGATGGTGAGCTGACGCAAGCATCACCATGTTTGGCAATCTGGAAAACCTCAAAGATTTGACGAACCTTCCGTGTTTTTCCGCCGCCCAGGATGGTGACATCTGCGAAACGTGGGGAACATTTTCCGGGACATCTACTGCAATGCAGAGCAAGATTACCATCTTCACCAGCGCCGACTTTTGTTCTGTGCTTGCGCAACCTCTCGTTCACACAGTCCCCTGTCTGACCTATGTAAAATTTTCCACAGGTCAGCGGAATCTTGTAGATCACTTCGGTCCGGCACTTTGTGTACATAGTTCTATGTGTGGTCGTGCAACGCTTCTTATTTCCGCCAGGCATAATTCGTGCGCAAAGACCTGAAAGCTTAACTGGCGCAGAAAACACCAAATTGACCACCTGGCGCTCGGCGACTTTCTTAACATTGTGCGCCACTTTGTGCAAATAAGGCATGACTTGCACTTTTTTCCTTTTGTCAGTTGCATCATTTTTTCCCTTCTTGGCCATGCCATTCATCTCCTTTAATACGGTTTCAGCGACCGCTCTGAACATTTCTCCTGGGAAGCCTGCATCAGATAGACGTTGGGCTTGCGTAGTGACACTGGTTGACACGGTGTGGCAGCAACTTTGTTATGCAAAGCATACCACTTTAGCCACCACTTCAGCCCTTCACCGTGGTTATGCGCCTCCAAATCACGTGATACATGACGTCACACCACGTGACACGATGACGTCACGACAGTAGAGAAACGAGGGCCCACCTTGCGCCGTCGCTGTGGTTGTGCGCCGCCAAATCACGTGACACGATGATGCCACACCACGTGACACGATGACGTCACGGCAGTGGAGAAACGGGGGCCCACCTCGCGCCGTCGCTGTGGTTGTGCGCCTCCAAATCACGTGATACATGACGTCACACCACGTGACACGATGACGTCACGACAGTGGAGAAACGGGGGCCCACCTCGCCCCGTCGCTGTGCTTGTGCGCCTCCAAATCATGTGATACATGACGTCACACCACGTGACACGATGACGTCACGACAGCGGAGAAACGGGGGCCCACCTCGCGCCGTCGCTGTGGTTGTGCGGCTCCAAATTACGCGACACGATGATGCTTCGCATTCTCCAGGCTTAACCAAGTTAAGCCTCAGCCTTTTTTTCACGGCGTTATGGAAACAAGCCTTGGCAATACCTCGCTTGACTAGTTTAGAGTGGTTAGAGTCAAAGCGTAGCAGCCCCTTTTTGCGCCAGTTAAGCTTTCAGGTCTTTGCGCACGAATTATGCCTGGCGGAAATATGAAGCGTTGCACGACCAAACATAGAACTATGTACACAAAGTGCCGGACCGAAGTGATCTACAAGATTCCGCTGACCTGTGGAAAATTTTACATAGGTCAGACAGGGGACTGTGTGAACGAGAGGTTGCGCAAGCACAGAACAAAAGTCGGCGCTGGTGAAGATGGTAATCTTGCTCTGCATTGCAGTAGATGTCCCGGAAAATGTTCCCCACGTTTCGCAGATGTCACCATCCTGGGCTGCGGAAAAACACGGAAGGCTCGTCAAATCTTTGAGGCTTTCCAGATTGCCAAACATGGTGATGCTTGCGTCAGCTCACCATCGATAGCATTAACGGCAAAAGAATTTGATTATTTGAGTGATCATGTTTGAGTGTTGCCTTGGCGCATGCGTGGTGATTACCTGGCGGTCTGTACTCAATGAAAAATTCAGTTGTTAGTCCAGCCGTTGTCCTGTGTCGTTCTCTTCTTGTGTTTCCGTCTTTTTTGGCTGGTTTTTCTCCCTTGACACGCCTTACCAACAGGCCCACCATTCTGCCCTGCGCTTATTGAATCAAGCCGGTTGAGTGTTAGCGGTGCAGGTGGAAGTTTTTTATTTTTTAATCCTTCAGCAGATCCACACCCTACTGAATATCAGCGCTCCCAAAGGTGTCTACAAACTTCCGGCAGAAGTTCCTCAACGTTGGCAAGTTGGCTTCGTGATTTGCAAACCATGTGCCCGCGTTCTGCTTACGGGAACTAGGAAATTACATTTTCCGAGGTGAAGTTAAAGAGAGCGACCGTCATCCCACTGTGAGAATTGCTTCATTAAAACTGAAGATATCGGCGATTAAAAATGACGCTCCTCATCTCCCCCTTCAATTCATACACGCCGAAACACTACAGAGGAAAAAATGGTCTGTTCGATTTGGCTTGCACTGGCCGCAATAGTTCTGAATACTGTCGCCTCGGTGCCGAGCGGTGCTGTGAGAACGGTGCACCGGTTCACCTAGCGCAGCTGTAGCCGCTGCAGTAGTGCTGCTGCCAGAACGAAGGCGGAAGTGCAGGCCTAGCAGACGCATAATGTTGCTTACGTGGCTTACGTGTACGTTGTGAATCGCCGGCATCTCTTGTCAGAATAAATGGTCCTTTGTGAAACTGCCATGAAGGTGCTGGAGTCGGAAAGAGACGACGACTGCAACCACAATGACATTCACGTTGACTCCGACGACGACTAGTTCGACGATCGATGGTGTGCTTATTTTGGTAGCCTGTGCGTTGGTACGAGAAGACGCAAATCGTGTGCCGGGGTAAGAGAACATCATACCCTGTATCATGAGCATGAGCAAAAAATACCGTTCAGGCTCTCTAGAGAAACGTTCGACTGGCTCTAAAAGCCTGCCTTAATTACTCTCGTATATATGGGGTTACAAATTTTGATGTACAGGGTCAATCACACTTAGAGGGAACAAGGCTCCACGTGGCCACGTACCTGCGGAGTGCCATTGCTTTTAACCCGTTCACGAATAAATGCAGAGTGACGCATGAGAAGAGGGACCTCGACGTGGTGATTCGTGTCATCGGCCCCTTTGCACGGGTTTGCCACCGGATTAGTTGCAATAGTGCTCCGCGTGTACGCAGCCAAGCGGAGCCATGTTCCCGCTAAGTGTGATTGACCCTGTACGTCTTAGTAGACACGTTTGACGGGACCGTGTCATCAGCTCATGCATGCGTGAAGCGGTTCCTCCACTTTTTGAGAGCACTTAGCTGCGTTGTTTAATTCTGTCCCTGAAGTGCAGAAATGAGTCGTATCAAGGCAAGTTTCTTCACTAAGAGTGGAGGCAAAGGCCCAAAGAATGCTATCAGCTGCAGTTCTGTTCTCACGTGCAGACTCTGACGCCATGCGAATCAGCGCAGCCATATTTTAGTCGCAAATTGTGGCCATCAACCATTTTACAACGGGCCAGCGATGATAGGAATTGGTTTCTGAATAGGCTCTTCAGGTTCCCGGGATCGGTCTACGATGCCTGCGTTTTTAGGAAGAGCCATTTCTTCGCACGTGCAGTTTTGGAGTGTGGTGAAAACTACATTCTAAGAGATAGTGCATGTCCCCTGATGACTTGGTTGATAATCCCATTCATGAAAAATGAAGCATGGTTTCCATGTTGGAAAGAACGTTTCCCCAGAGACACAGCCCGCATAGGTTGTCCACTGAAAACTCTTTCGGGATGCTTAAAAGGTGTTTTGGTAAGTTGTACCTTGCGGATGCCAAAACTGTTGTACAGCCCTGCTGTATGTTCATGGCGGTGTGCGTGCTCCACAAACTGTGAAACAACGAGGCGGTGTTCTAGCAGGAGCTTACATCTTTGGCAGAAGCGGAAGATATAGGGCGGAAGATACAGAAGCCCCTTCTGTTCGCTCCTTTGTCTGCTAAAGATAAAGATGTGGCTGCTGACGACACTGAAGGGGAATTTGACTGCAGTCTGCCAGGCCGCAGTCACTCTCTGCGAGATTTCATGGCGAAGGAGCAGTGCTAGGAGCATCTGTATGAATGTCATGTGCGTTTCCTTAGTTGTATTTTTATTTTGCAGCGAAAAACTCTACTTCTGGCATGCTATCGCCATTTGTATCACGTGACAAACCACGTGATTCGTTCTTGCGGAATAAGGGCCAGTACTTGGACTTGGCAGTAGCGACGACGCACGGAAAACAACGCCTAACGCTCCGTTTGCCCGGTTCCGCAGGTGGTTCCCGCCCCTTTGCATCGACAGTTTCTAGCCGACCGAGCATTCCCTCCGCTTGGACGCGCTGCCCTTTACCGGACAACCGGCACCAGGGGACGTAATCGTCAACGACGAGGGGCGTCTGCTATCACCAGCAACAGTGACGTACCGCGACCCGGATATAAAACCGCTATCGCTGGCTACCCTCATCACTTGGCAGTAGCGACGACGCACGGAAAACAACGCCTAACGCTCCGTTTGCCCGGTTCCGCAGGTTAGTGCTTGGCATTTACACATCGAAATTTTGCATTTCTTGTCCGTCGCCGCTGCTGCCAACTGGTGTGTGCCCTGTTGTTCTGAAAATGTCAAAAGACGCGGCAAAAGTAAAGGATGAAATGCGAGCCGATCTGTCAAAGTTGAAAGAAGAGATAAAGCAGGAACTGAAAGCTTCACGAGAATCTGTCGAACGAAACCTGCGCAATGAAATCCGATTAGTTCGCAATGAGCAAACTGAAATGATTAAGAGCATTGACCACGCGCATGCTGAAATTGAGGACCTAAAAAGGGAACTAAAAAATGAAAAGGAAAAGAACGCCAAGTTGGAGCAAGTAACCAACGAATTGAGCGTGGCGTGTGCTGCTCTGGAAAAGCAGACAAAGGAGCTTGAGAGAAAGCTTAATCATTCGGAACAGTATTCACGAAGGTCGAACATTGAAATTAAAGGTGTCCTGAAGCAAGACGAGGAAAATGTTCTTAATCTTGTTACAAACCTTGGAGATGCTATTCATGAACCTATCACTGAGTCGGACGTAGCGTGTTGCCACCGAGTATATATATATATATATATATGTGTGTGTATATATATATATATATGTGTGTATATATGTATATACATGTATATATATATAATATGTGTGTGTTGACTCGGTATAATGCTTTCTGGTGTACGCGCGTAAAATATTATTTGATCGTATTTTGTGCTGTAGTGCAAGAATTTCTGCAGAAACTAATCTAATCATTGTGTGTAATTTTTTGTGTGATTTTAAACCCCTGTACGCTGCCATCAAAGGGGGCAAGGGCCTTAGTCAAGCTGCTTAACTAGCAGCTTTTAGTCCTTGCCCTCACATTTTTTCTGTACCAGGATAAATGTGGAATAAATGAATGTGAGTGCCCACTCGTGACCCTAATAATTCAAACATTGTTGTTCAATTTAAATCCCGTGTAAAAAGGGACGCAGTGCTGGAAAAGGCGAAAAAAGTACGTCTGACAAATGAGGACATCAGTGTAGATTGCTCTTTGCCAACTTCACCACCGATTTATGTCAATGAACACTTGACACCAGACAACAAAAGGCTTCTAGGCGCTGCGATTGCGAGAAAGAAGGAGGTCTCGTGGAAACATGTGTGGACGAGGAACGGCACTATTCTAGCCCGCCAAACTGACGATTCTTCGGTGGTTCACATCTACTCACAAGCAGACTTATCGAAGATGAATTAGGGACGCCGTAAAGCAGCACACGTGGAAATGGCTCTTCTAACATTGCCAATGGAGGAATCGCCACTTTTCACACCTTCACAGCTGAACGCATATTTTTCCCAAAACAAAGACAAATGCTGCCAAATCATACATTTGAATATGCAATCGGCCGTAAATAAAGCTGAACAACTAACATACTTTTTATGCAGCTTAACCTGTCCCTTCGATGTCATTCTATTGACAGAAACATGGTATCGCTCAGACGTTGACGTCATCCATCTTCCCGGGTACAGATCATTTTTTCTTAATCGTACTACGAAGCGGGGCGGAGGCGTAGCAATGTTGATCAAAGAAAACTATTCCTGTGACATTTTATCTGATCACTGCTTAAGTAACGATGACATAGAAATGCTGACAGTTAGGTGTGGCGGTCAAGCTTTTTGCGTTGTTTATCGTCCCCCACATGGCAATACAGCGAATTTTTTTGGCAGCTTCGAACACGAGTTATCTTTTCTTTCTGAAAACTTCTTGGCGTGCATCGGGGGCGATTTCAACATAGATATGAGCACAAGCAGTTCAGTGCAAGAGCGCATGTTAGTCACCATACAAACAGCTGGCTTCCAAAATGAAATCCGCGGACCTACACGTGTTACCTCACATTCTTCTTCTTCTTTGGATTTACTAATAACCAATCGCGAGGATGCGTCATTTGCCGGACGTATTGCGATAGACATTAGCGACCATCTTCCTATCTTCGTCCGTCTTCAAAAAGAACCTTCCGCAAAGACAGCCTTGAAAGTCCGTCGACAGCTACTTTCCCAAAGCCGCCTTGACCATTTCAGGAACAGTATTTCACTTGTGAACTGGAATCCTGTTTTCCAGCACACAACACCCGATGAATCATACAGTGAGCTCCTTCAGCTCTTTCTCCCAATTTATAATGAGTGTTTCCCTATCGTTGAGATAAAACCTTCAAAAAAAGCACGAAAGCCATGGATGACTGCTCGCTTGGTACGACTGGTAAAAAAGAAACACAAGCTCTTCGCGACTTTCATAAAAAGTAGAGCCCCCGCAGTGTTAGCCACTTATAAGTCGCTAAGGAACCGCTTAAACAGCGAAATTAAATCATCTAGGACTGCCTACTATAATAACTTGTTTAATGCGCATCTCTCAGACCGCCCGAAAGAAAAGTGGAGACGCCTAAATATTCTGCTAAATCGAAATAACCAACATCAGGACCTCGCGAGCCTAGTTATGCATGGCAAGGAAATCGCTGGGCCGTCCCTTGCAAATGCCTTCAACCAATATTTCACTGAAGTTGGATGCAGTCAGTACAATCCAGGTATGTCTAGATTTTTGGGCAACAGGCTAAACGAATCGATGTTTCTTGAACCAACCGACGAAGCTGAGGTTTACTCGGTGTGCAAAAGTTTAAAGAACACGACAAGTCTTGACCCAAGTAATATTCAAAGTTTACCTGTAAAATACGTACTACCTTTGATCGTGCCATGCCTTACACATATTTACAATACCGCGCTTCGCACAGGACGTTTTCCCGCTGCCATGCAGGTGGCCAAAGTTGTGGTTATTTATAAAAAAGGTGATAAAAACGTTCTAGGAAATTACAGGCCAATATCTGTACTACCTTTTTTCTCCAAGGGACTAGAGCGAATAATGCATCGACGTTACTACAATTTCCTACAGAAGCACTGTGTAATAGCCAACTGTCAGTATGGATTCACAAAGCATAGATCAACTGAGCATGCTCTGCTTGATCAAAAAGAATACATATTAAATAACTTCGAAGCTCAACACCTCACCTTAGGCGTCTTTGTAGACTTTAGCAAAGCATTCGATACACTGAATCACGAAACTCTGTTTAAAAAACTCGACCACTACGGTATACGTGGCCACGCCCTCTGTCTCATTCAATCGTATTTCAGTGCTCGTCGCCAGTATGTTGCTTTAAATCACTGCTCTTCGGACTTGTTAGCAATCACAAACGGCGTGCCCCAGGGCAGCCTTCTGGGGCCGCTCCTATTCAACATATATATTAATGACGTATGCAACATCAGTAACTTAGTTAAATACATCATATATGCTGACGACACCAGTCTATTTTTGTCCTCACCTGACATCAAAGAACTAACTAGCACCGCAAATACAGTTTTGTCATCATTATCTGAGTGGTCATCTTTGAACTGATTAAAAATAAACAAACTAAAAACTAAAGCTTTATTGTTCCATCCGAAGGGGCAGCATATAGGCAGTGTGCCACCACTCTACTTCGACAACGCCCCCATTGAGTACGTGGAAACCTTCACATTACTCGGAGTGGTATTTACTGCTACTATGTCGTGGGACGCTCATGTAAGCAAAGTGTGCCTATCCCTTTCCAGATATATTGGGATAATTTCGCGGAATAAACATATTTTACCCGCCAAAACTAAGCTGAATCTGTACTATGCGTTCTTTTATTCTTATGTATCGTATTGCTTCCTTGTATGGGGACAAACCACAGCATCTAACATCCAGAAGCTTCTAGTACTGCAAAAAAGAATACTTCGCGTAATTGCTAATGTACCGTATGATGCTCCGACACGTCTTATCTACCAGCAATACAGAATGATACCCGTAACAAGAATGTTCGATTACAGGTTTGCATCCTTCTATAAAAAAATAATAGCCGAAGACGACACATTTCTTTCTAGCATTGTGACACTTACACCACATCAGACACCGTATATGACACGACAGCGTATCATCTATTCATTACCACGATGCAGAGCAAACTATGGTCTTTCCACACTAAAATACATTCTTCCCAAATACTTGAACACGCCCTTTTATGACATGTTGCTCAGCATGTCTGTCTCGGCTATTCGAAATGTGTTTGCAAGCTAGGTCCCACAGTATGCGTACCCATGTATAGAATTCTATTGCATTGAACCATAAATGTTGTGTAAAACCTTTATTCTGTTGTGCGGAATTACTACTTGTCCATGCAAAATGAAAACAAAGTTTCCTTTCATGCATGTATTTAAAAAAAAAAGTTTCTTTTTATGCACGTATTTAAAAAAAAAAATTTTCCTTTTATGCATATATTTACATGCCTTGTCTTTCCGTGTACCTTGCGTTGTTACCAGTGTATGAAGTAACCATCATAGTCGCTACCAAACTGCCTCTGTGTAGGGGTGGCGAGGCTTGTCAAGCGGTCGTAATGACTGCTTTTTTCTTGCCGCCCTCAGTTTTTGTAAAAAAAAGCTGAAATAAAGTGATTGATTGATTGATTGATTGACTTGCCACCTATACACGGCAGACATATAGAAGCTATACGTCACATTGCTAATCTTGATTACCTAAGCCACACACGGCAAGCTTTTGAAACATTCAGTGTGTTAAAAATTCAAAGTATGTATGAATTCCGAATATTGCTTTGATTTCATCGGTCGTCATCCTTTAGGTCTCTGATTGAAGGCACTGCGCTATTGAAACAGAACGATCACACAGTTAATACTCGCAACACAGACACTTGGTTTGTTCCCCATTTTCGCACTGACTATAAGTTCCAAGCATTACAGCACAATCTTCCAGTAATTTTAAATAGATATAAAGACATAAATAACCCTACTAAGAAAGCATTGCGTGAATTATTTCTTCAAAAATAATTCCTGACGTATAATTCGCGCCAAAGTACAGCTGCTCCCTTGTATCTTATGTAAATATGTTTTCTGTATTTCCCTATTGTAATTTATTGATGATTTCGTGCTTTCTGGATGTCCTGTTTTGTGAAAACTGTAACCTGACTATGTGTTCGTTTTTATTTTTTTTTTGTGTGTATGTCAATGTTCTCAACAAAGTCTGCTCCTATGCCTTGTAACGGCTGCCTGGGCCTCGTCAAGCTGTATACCTACAGCTTTTAGTCCAGGCAGCCGCCAGAATTTTCTGGAAAATAAATGAAATTGAAATTGAAACGAGTTGTTCGAGTGAGCATTGGAGGCGCCGGGCTGCTTCTAGCGATCCCTACGGCAGAGAGCATCACGAGGCCGCGTTTGCTAGTGATAAGTTCCGAAATCGGGCTCGTCTGTTTGATGAAGCCTACGAAGAACGAGAGATACGTCTGGAGAAGCAGCGGCACAAACATCGTCATCGCGTCGACATCGGCCACTGGTTCGGCTGCCTGCCGTTCCTTAGAACCACGCTCAGCCGAGTTTCGCCACACCATTTGCGTTTCGCCTCCATCGTAACACGGCCGCCGCGTCGCAAGAAATTGATAATTATTTTTGAGGAAACGAAATGACGCAGCAACTGTCTCACAACTCGGTATACAACAGAACCGCCCCATAAGGAAACAGGATAACGAAGGAGTCAAAGATGATTTATTGGGGTTTAACGTCCCAAAGCGACTGAGGCTATGAGGGACGCCGTAGTGGAGGGCTCCGGAAATTTCGACCACCTGGGGTTCTGTAACGTGCACTGACATCGCACAGCACACGGGTGTCTAGAATTTCGCCTTTATCGAAATTCAGCCGCCGCGGCCGGGATCGAACCTGCGTCTTTCGGGCCAGCAGCCGAGCGCCGTAACCACTGGGCCACCGCGGCGGGCAAGGAGTCAAAGAAGAAAGGAAGAAAGAGGTGCGTAGTGAAGGTCTCCGGAAAAACTTTGCGATCACTGCGACGACCCGCATTGGAGCAATGCCTTCACATTGCTCCATACTTTTCATACTGTATCGAAGTAAGTGGCTGTTCTGACGTTCTTACACTATGTCGACGTCCAGGAATATTTTGACCTGTAAGTTTATTTTTTTTTCGTGTTCACTAAATCAATTACACCTCATCAACTAAATTTTTTCCCACAAAACGTTTTACCGCACACAATCTACCACAATCACACTTTTACAAATTTATCTTAAGAGAACGACGTAATCGTGCAGATAAATTTGTGAGCACTGTTTGCTGACGCAACAGAGCCATATTATGCTTTCGAATTAAAAAAATTTGAGGTCACTGCGGAGACCCTCATTAGAGCAATGCGAGAGCAAAATGTCCGCTTGCTATATCTATGTCTGAGGTTCTTCCGACCTCCATATACTATATCGACGTCCATGGCTGTTTTCTCGTCTAAGTGTATTTTTTGGCGGTTTTTCGCGTTTAATTAGCTTATTGCACCTCATCAACCAAAATTTTTTCTACGGCAACGTTTTAACACAGTGTTACAACCACACATCTTTAGAGAGCAACGTGATCGTGCAGACAAAATTGCGGACACTTTTTGCTGACGACCACCTGGGGATATTTAACATGCACTAACATCACACGCAGGGCATGAAAGTGGGTTCGGCATAGAAAGCCGGTGCACCACTTTGAAGCGTTGAACAGACGGCTGGTTGTGTTCGAGGGAACGCCCGACCACACACAGCCAAAGTTCCCTGCCGGGCATGGTAACAATAAAACATTGAAACCAGCGTTGTGTCTTGTATATGCGGAGCAATCGCTCGAAATTCGATTCAGCAGCGTTGAACCCCTGTAAGTTTTTTTTCTTATTTTTCCTTTATCATTTCATGCCTTTTTTTGCTTCTGCTTATATATTTTTTTCTTTCGGAAGTATCTATTTCTATTTCCTTTTATGATTATTCTTGCACATTTATTAGTTTTCTGGAGTTTATTCTTGTCTGTGTTTGCCTTTTGTATTCATTATTATGTATTTGTGTTCTGCCCTCCTGTATTACACTCTAACTGAGGGCGCTCGAGGGACTCCTGCCTAAATAAATAAATAAACAGTTTTGTAAATTGAATTATTATGAGCTATGAAACAAATTGAGCGTGCATTGGTTGCGCATGATAACCTTATTCTCCTCGTTGTAACCCTTGCTCTTTGACAGTCAACTCTAGCAGGCGGTCAAATCTACCCATGCGGTGTGCATGCCACCTTCTCCTCTCTTCTTCCCACCATTTTCTTTCTGTGCGTTCCTCAGCTCTCTTTTCAGCTTGCTTCCCTTTCGCCTGCCTATTTTTTTTCAGGCCTAAAAAAGGAAGCAGCGACTTGCTGTGGGATTTTCTCATAGGAGCCGGGCTGTCCTCAACTGTTGCAGGCAGTCTGCCCTCGACTGGCGTAGGCAGAACCTCGGCGGATGCTTGTGTGGTGCTTGTCCTGTTGAAAATATGCACACAGATGCCACACCATTTCCCAGTGCATCAGAAAAATTGTCTTTCACTGACCGTGACCATCCGCTAGGGAGTATTGTCTTTCCAGGCAACAAGAGGAACAGCGGATTAGTGATGTGCTCCTTTTCCAGTATCTCCATTAGATCTCTCTATAATACACAAATGATACAGACCATTTAACGCCATAGCAAACAAGCAAACTTGCTCATCACCTATCTCAGAGACGGAAAATCTGATTAAAAAATGCTAAAGCACGAAAGCTACTAAACCTACGAACAGAGCAAACCTTTCAAAGCTATGAAACAAACAAGCGCAAGGTAGCCGACATAAGCAAGTTTAACATCGCGAAAATCGAACATGCCTAAAGAACGGAGGTAGTGCCCAGAAACCGTGAACAGGAAACTATAGGCATAGGTGAAAACAAGACGTATGCGCTGAGGAAAAGAGGGCAATGTCATTAGCAGTATGAAAATGCAGTACAGCTGAGCAATGGGACATCCCGCCAATAACAAAACAAGTAAAGAAAGCCTAAGAACAAATGCAAAGCGCGAAAGAAGCTGGTGAGGGTCGGGTAACAGCAGATCTCTTGAACGACGGAGAGGAGAATTTGCTAGAAAAACTAATCACCCTGTATACGCAAAGATTTATGACATCAAGCGTACCACAACCTTTGAAGAACCATAACACTACCTTAATTCAAAGACAGGAGACGTCAAGAACTTGAAAAATTAGACTTGTCAGCAGGTCACCCTTACACTGCAATCAACCAAATGATCAGGCAGGCTTTCGTAAAAGACATTCGAGAATATACCGTATTAACATTATCATTCAGGTGATAGAGAAATGGGCAGAATATAACGAACCCTTACATATAGCGTTCATTGATTACGAAAACGCATTTGACTCGGTGGAAACCTGAGCAGTCATGCAGCCATTGTGCAATCAAGGTGTAGAAGAGTCTCATGTGAAAATACTCGAAGATATCTATGACGACAGCACAGCTACCATAGTCCATCACGAAATCAGCAACAAAATTCCAGTAAGGAAGGGTGTCTGGCAGGGAGACACGACCTCGCCAAAGCTATTCACCGCCTGCTTACAGGTGGTATCACGGGGCCTGAAATGGGAAGTGTTAGGGATAAGAGTTAATAGAGAATACCTGAGTAACTTGCAATTCGTTGATGACATTGCATTGCTAAGCCTGAAATTGGAAGTGTTAGGGATAAGAGTTAATTGAGAATATCTTAGCAATTTGCAATTCGCTGACGACATTGCATTGATAAGCCACTCAGGACATGAACCGCAAAGCGCGATCAATGAGTTAAGACAGTCAGAGCAGAACGGTGGGCCTAAAAATTAACATGCAGAAAACCAAAGTAGTGTTCAACAGCCTAGCAAAGGAACAGCAGTTCGCAATTGGTAGTGAGGTGCTGGAAGTAGTAAGAGATTATGTCTACTTAGGGCAGGTAGTGACTGCCGATCCGGTTCCTGACAGGGAAATAACTAGAAGAATAATAATGGGGTGGAGCGCATATGACAGGTTTTCTCAGATCATGAATGGCAGTTTACCAGTATCCCTCAAGTGAAAAAGTATACAACAGCCGTATCTTACCGGTACTCACCTATGGGGCAGAAACGTGGAGGCTAACAAAGAGGGTTCAGCTTAAGTTAAGGACAACGCAGCGAGCTATGAAAAGAAAAATGATAGGTGTAACGTTAAGAGAACGGAAGCGGGCGGATAGGGTGAGGGCACAAACGCGGGTTAATGACATCCTAGTTGAAATCATGAGGAAAAAATGGGCTTGGGCAGGGCATGTAATGCGAAGGCAAGATAACCGCTGGTCCTTAAGGGTAACGGAGTGGATTCCAGGAGAAGGCAAACTTAGCAAGGGGCGGTAGGAAGCTAGGTGGGTGGATGAGATTAAGAAGTTTTCGGGGATACGGTGGCCGCAACTGGCAAACGACAGGGTTAATTGGAGAGACATGGGAGAGGCCTTGACCCTGCAGTGAGCGTAGTCAGGCTTGTTAGTCAGCGCTGCGTCGTCCGTTTCCTTGTCTTTTGTGCTCGTCTTCGTTCGCGCTGTTTATTTGCTTGACCAACTAACCCGCCAGAACGTGTTGACGTAGTCAGGCTGATTATGATGATGATGATCGTGATGTAGAGCATCATTTCATTATGGAATCAATTGACTATGCAGTGCAAGAAGTGAAGTACTTTGGATTGGGGTAGTTTGTACATAGCTAACGCTGATTGTGAAGACGGCAGATGAGGGAGGGACAAGGAAGGCACAAAAAAACAACGAGACAGGTGCCATTTACAGGGCATTCAGTGCTCCTTGTTGCTTTGCAAGGATATCTTTCATGTGGTAAAATCTCTCCATACGGTCATTATGCCGCTGAGCCCTTCCACTCTGCCTTTTTTCTCATGCTTTTGGTCGCTTTGCTTTTGCCTCCTTTTACATGGCATTCGCTTTCCTATTTCTTTCCTCCGCCACTTGTATCTTAGTGCTGCTCTCTACTGGCACCGGTAGATGCTCAGGAGGTGCTTCTGTGAAGCTTGTCTTGTTGGAAGTAATTGTAAAGGTGGGACGTCGTTTCCATGGTTTTGCATAAATAATATGTTTCCACTTACTCAGAATTTCCGGTGGTGAGTACTGCCTTCACTGAATCCAACAGCGGACTCAGATTAAATGCTATGTGCTTTTTATAGGATATCAGCCAGCTCTCTGTGTAACCCACAAATGATCAAAACCAGTGAACAGTTGAAGAAATCATCGCAACTGACTCCTCGTGTTCGCAGCTGACGCGGTGGTGATGAGCTGGAGATTTGCTACCCTTTGATTTTTTTTATAAGCCCTGTCCAGTGATATCCACTTGTTTTCAACTTGTGTGACTATTGCTCTACACAGAAACGTTTCATTGATGAGCCCCGCTAGCTTCTTCCACAGCAGCTTCCTTGCTTAGAGCTTACAGAAGTGTAAAGCGTAATTGAGAGCAAAACACAAAGCTACATGATGTCAGCCAACTTTGCAGTATCACTCGACTGTTTTCTTCGGTACTTGTACATGTGTGCTGCTTTCAGATATTACGTAATCAGAATATTCGCAGTCCCGACAGCCACACATTTGCAGCGCTGTATGTGAAATCAAAAGTGAAAAGTTCAGCCGTAAAATATTGCGAGGTATTCTTTAAATCGTTGACGTTGTTGGTATTACGCAAAAAGCAACAGTGCCCTAGGCGACTGTAGACATGATGCTTACTCAAATTGCTGGCGTTTACATTCAGTAAAAAGTCCTTACGGCATGCTGCAGATCATATTAGATTCAAAGGATAACGTGCCGGAGTGTCCTGGTTTCTTCCACCAAGTACTTCATCTCCTTGCATCTTCAGATGAAGAACTTTGTTTTTCGTACGTTACAAACCTGCGCCCTGTCTTCAGGCGAACGCGCAGCCGCAGGAAAGGCGCTTAGCGCCACATTGCTCGCATCGTCGCCGCCACTGGCGGGAACCGGCATCGGCGACTGTGTTTGGAGGCGGGAAATTCCCTTCGTGTTGTGCCGCGAAACCGCAATCTCAAACGCTGCCCCTCTGTAAAGGGAAATTCCAACATCTGAAATGTCTACACAGCATAACATGATGTCCCAAATGGCAGTTGGGTCCTATAGCAATGGGACGAGGCCGTGTTCGTCGACCGTGGTCTCCCGATGTAAGCGGCAACGAATAAAAACAAAATCCCTTCTGACCGCAAATCACGTGTCTACCGATAGCATGCTACGTCTCTTACCTGACTCTTCTCAGATATATCCGTTCGCCTCCTTCATACATTGCGACAGACCTTCACTTCCTTTCGGACGCCAGTGACAACGATATGGAGCGTAGTCTGCTCTGGGCTGGTCGGAACGCATGCCATGCTGCGCTTCTCTGCACATTCTCTTGAGCAAGAGCGCTTCGGCCGAAAACTCGTGCAGATCTAGGCCTGCGAATTTACAAAGCGTAGAAACAAGTCCAGGGGGCGCGCGGGGTGCGAAAAAACGAGGACGAAGGTTGGCACCCCTTCAAATAGTGCCGCCTGTGAAGCCAAATTGAAGAGACCGAAGCGAAACAGCTTGGGGACTGCACGCCGCCGGCCCCACACATGAAAGCGTTTACAGTTCATGCTTGATTTATTGATTTTCTGTTATCGAACCCCTATTCCCCTGCGAGGGTCCTCGGCTTCTTGGTCCTCCAGTACATACTTCTGTCATCGCTTATCTTCGCTTTCTAGTCTGTCATTTTCGGCAATAATGGGCCTCGAGCTGAGACGAAAGACACGACGGATGACTGCAGAACCGCCGACATAAAGAAGCGATAGCGGCAAATCGGAGCCATGTGCAGAAAGGCATTCACCTTGCTCGCGCGGGCCAGAAAGGGTCGTGCAGCAACATGAGCAGACGACTTTCACGGCTTCTTGACGTCGTGGCTGCATAGAATGGCAGTGCCTGCTGACCTGTCGCTCAGCATTATATCACAGTCAAACGACGCAGAAATCTTAATAGAACAATATCAAGAGCCGTAACCACGAGCATACAGATTGGTTCACAAACAACGACGGACGCCGGCGAGAACCGTCCGCGCGGCGCTGCGACCATTTCTGCGTTTGGTGGCGTCGCAGTCGCCGTCGCCTGCGCCGTTGTCCGGTGCAACCTGCAGTGGTCACCCTTTAAGGTTCGAAAGCAATGGACATGGAGGAAAAAAAAACTCCATGGCAATGGAGCGGGAGATTGGAAAGGAGAAAGTAAAAGCGCAACCTCCTCCCCTCCTTAGAAACCGGCGCGCCAGTGGGGGGCGCAGCTGTGCATAGCAAACGTGACGTCTCACAGTAACGGTAGATCAAGCGCGCGCGCGTCGGCGGTAGCAGCTACACAACCGCTCCTTCGCCAGACGTCTCGTTGCAGTCGAGTGATTGAGACGCATGGCTCCAAAGCGGCCCAGTGAGTCCGCGCCAAGCGGTTCGGGAAAGTGGCAGTGGGTTCACCGCAAGGCTTTCGCCAAGTACACTTTAGAATTTCCAGCGTGTCTTCGGTATTTTTTTGGAGGAAAGGAAATGCGCACTATTTGTGCCCCACAGCTGCGAAACCAATAGAGCGGAGGCATGGAAATCAGAGGGTAAAATTTGTAAATTGGTTTTTGACAAAAGAAAATACGCAGTATATGTCTCACACTTCTCGGTGGACACCTGAACCAGAGGGAAGGCGCATAACTGCTCCTTGGAGCAGTGGACACTGGGAGGAAACCCCCACACAGGTTCTAGAAGACCTCATCGCGGGCAACCCTACGGCCCCCATCATTGATGTCCGTCGCATGGGACAGACCCGTTCGATACTCATCACCTTCCGGGGATCCGGTGCCCCGAACCTTCTCCTACGGAGGCGGTCTCCTCACCTGCACCCCGTACAGAGGACACCTGGACACCTGCACCAACTGTCGTCAACCAGGACACCGCGCGGATGTGTGCACTCTTCAGCGCACGCACAACTGCCCAAGATGTGGCGTCCTCCACCCGCGAGAGGACACCCCGACATGCACCCCAGCTTGCATAATATGTGGAGGCGCCCACAAGACGGGTACCAGAGGATGTAAAGGCCGGGGACGCCGTTCACCGCCCGCCTCACCGCAACAGCACACCTCCCGCATATCGGACCGAGACGCGGACCGCACCAGCGTCAGTCGCTCCAGCAACTTTCGATCATCGTCTCGTCGCCGCCAGGACCAGCAGTCTAGGCAACTCTCCTGGGCGGACAGAGTCGCAGGAAGAACCAACAATGCCAGCAAGCCCCCGACCCCCCCCCCCCCCCCCCCGCCCACATAAGTCGATATCCGTGACCGGGTGGTGGTGGTGAAAACGTTTAAATTAACAAAAGGAGAGTTTGCGGACCAAAAATGGCCCTTTACATAGGTGGAGTCCTTAGTCCGGGACCCCGCTGGACAAGGCCGCTACTAGCGCCCGTTGGACTAGAGCCCTTTGAGACTCCAGCCCCGAGCAGTTGAGCAGGGCTTCCTCCCATGCTTCTCGGGAAGGGGAAGGATTGGGGGGAAGGGAAGAATTCTTTTGACAGGCCCAAACCATGTGGAAGGTATCGGATAATTCCCCACAGTGAGGGCAGCGCCCATCAATTTTTGGGTCGAAATGTTTCACTATTGCAGGACACAACAGAGTGTTGGTCTGCAAGCGCATCAGAGTTCGCAAGCTCCAGGCCGTGCGAGACGAGGTGAGTCGTCTTACCTCTCTTATCAAGACCCCCACTTCCATCCTTCCACAGCTTCCGCCAACCGTACCTCCCACACTACACACTCCACTACCACAAACATCAACAGAAAACATGGAGGAGAACGTCTCCCAATCCCCACCCTCACCACCACCCAAGAAAAAACGGACAACAGAGCCCCCACCCGTTACTCAGACCGACCTAACATCGCTCGAGGCCCGCCTGGACGCTAAACTCGCTGAGATGGACACGCGTCTAGAGGCAATCACCTCATCGACCACCTCTCCCAACGCTTCAAGCAACAAATTGAAGCGGCATTTACGCGCATGGTGCACACCCTAGAGATCAGCCTTGCACAGTACGACGCCCGCCTCCAAACATTAGAGCATGCCCTTCCCTCGCTACACCTCAGTCTGCCACTTCAATCCCGCTCACCTACCTCACAGAATTCCCCAACCAACCCACCTACCCTCACCCCACCAAAGCTCCAGTATGGCGGGGCTACCTCCTAATTCCTTATCAATTCTGCAGTGGAACTGCCGCCGCTTCCGGGGCAAGCGCGCACCCATCCAACTCCTCCGCCCCACACTTCTCACGCCCCACATCCTTCTTCTTCACGACACACAATGCCCTGCTACACTTCCTAGCTACACATCTGCTCACTCAGACGCCACGAATACACCCAGGACGTCCACACTTATACATCGCTCCATTACACACAAAACCCATCACATCACATCAGAGACGCCCTGCGTAATCACAGAAATAATACAAAAAACACACTCAATACGATCGATTTTTATTGCCAATATATACCACCCACCATCTCACCCGATGGCTTCATTGGAAACGCTATTGTGAAATCTCCATCGTCTTGCAGGCAAGCATCCACTGATTATCGGAGGGGACTTCAACAGTCAGCATGCTGACTGGGGATACCGCACCACCACTGGACGAGGCCGGCGTCTCTGGTCCTTGGTGCAAGAGCTCCGCCTCACAACACACAACAACTTTAACACCCCCACGAGGATTGGTAACAGTGTCAGCGCGGGCACCAGCCGGGATTTGACACTGAGCCGCAACCTTGTTGGTATTACGTGGACCACAACGCGTCATACATTAGGAAGCGATCATTACATTCTCTCCATTGCAGTACCGTACAAGCAAAGACAGACCCGTCACTTAACGCACAAAATCACCAAGTGGGATGCTTTCCGCTCCGCACGGGCAGCCCTCCCTGACGCTCCCATTATAGACATCGACCAGTGGGTGCCGCCGCTCATGAACGATGTCTCCACACACACGCGAACCCTTGTCACAACATCTGACACGCCCACCCTCGACACTCACCTGGCCCACCTATGGGAGGCCCACCATAGCATTATAGTGCGCTGGAAAGGGCAAATGCCCAATCAGACCCTTAAAAAACGGCTGGCCGCGCTGCAAAGACAAGTTACTGAGCACGCTGAGGAGCTCTGCCGATCAAACTGGGGTCAGCTTTGCAACAGTTTGGCTGGTAATCTGTCCTCCAAACGTAGCTGGCAACTTCTCCGTCACTTAATTGACCCCACGCAATCGAAAACAGCCACACAACACCACGTCACACGCCTTATACACAAGACCGACCTTTCTTCTGATGAACGCATCAATATACTTAGAAAGACACATACAACTCCCGGTACCTCAAACCCCCTGCCCCCCTATACAGGCGCCCCGAATGCCAACCTCGACGCAGAGATCACGGAGACAGAAGTCAGAGCGGCCCTCCTGACTCTCCGTTCTAACTCTACCCCAGGAGATGGCCGTATCTCTAATTCCATGCTCCGCAATTTGGACGATTAATCGATCGCCCAGCTCACGAAATACTTCAACAAATGCTGGCAGGAGGGCACTCTTCCCCAGACCTGGCGTCACGCCAAAGGCATATTCATACCAAAACCCCACAAACGTCTTACACCCTCTAATCTCTGTCCCATTTCACTAACCTCATGCTTAGGCAAGCTTTTCGGATACGTCGCACTCTTCCGACTCACTCACCACATGGCGGAGCAAGACCTCTACCCGCACAGCATGGTGGGCTTCCGTCCCCATCTGTCGGCACAGGACGCCATGCTCCAACTCAGAGAAGACATTTTCGATCCCCTCATTCCGGGTCATACAAAAGCTGTCCTAGCCTTCGATCTCTCCAAGGCCTTTGATTGCCTAGACCATCAAGCGATCATGGCAGCCCTCTCCCCCTTGAACATAGGTGAACGTATGCACACGTATATTCAAGCATTCCTTACTAACCGCACGGCCTAAATTCACTTCGGTCTCCACATATCCCCGCCATACACCCTTAGTGGGGTTGGCACCCCCCAGGGATCCGTCCTCTCCCCTTTTCGCTTCAATGCCACTCTAATTCCCCTCGCCCGCAATCTACAAACCATCCCTAACCTTCATCATACACTTTATGCCGATGACATCACGCTATGGACCACCCATGGCAGTGATGGAGACATAGAAAATACTCTACAATCGGCAGCTAACCTCACCCAAACACATGCGCGTGGTATCGGACTCTCCTGCTCTCGGGAGAAGTCGGAGCTCTTTATCGCCCGCCCCACAACCCGAAACTGCCCACAGCCCCCATCATGGGGACACTGGAAAACCGGCACATCCCGGAGGTCAACACTCTCAGGGTACTGAGCCTCCACATCCAGAACATTAACACTTCTTCTTGGGCGAGTTGGTGCATACTTGATTTGAAGAAAATAGCGCCAGAGCATGCAAACCACGAAAAGACAAGGACGAGACACAAAGCGCTAACTCACAACTAATTTTATTGAAACCAGGCAGCGCCTTTATATGGCGAAGTTTCACTGAAAAAGAGGGAGGAGGGCAGGAAAGGTAAAGATATCAAAGCGACCATCACAGCGAGCACACATGAGCAAGCGGTAACCAAAACAAAAACAAAATAGTTAACAAAGATTATTTCAGGGCGGCATCTAAGAATTCGAACTCGGATGAAAAAAGTGAAACAGATGGGGTGCTGACACACCTATTGCCAAGTTTTCTTATGTGAAAAGCCTCCAGACATTCACGTGCCTTCTTATCTGCGCTTTTGCCAAGAATCTTAGTCTGACTGAATCGTGCCTCGCATCCGTCGCAACCCATAATATGCGCTACCAAATGTGCATATTTATGCTTTAAATCTGATAAATTTCGGGCATGTTCCCCCAAGCGCTCGTTGATGCAACGCCCAGTCTGGCCGACATAGGTCTTCCCACACGTTAAGGGGATAGCATAGACCACTCCTGCGGAACACATGATGAATGGAGAGTCGTGCCTTATCTGGCAACCCCGCTTTCTTGAGCTGCAAATACGGGGGCACAGCTTTTTCAGCTTGTTGAGTTAGCGCTTTGTGTCTCGTCCTTGTCTTTTCGTGGTTTGCATGCTCTGGCGCTATTTTCTTCAAATCACATCCAGAACCACGGGAAAAACACACTCACCATACGGAAACTCAAGCAGACGACGGTGTCTATATCCCACCTAATCTGCCGCGTTTCTGCACACCACCGGGGCATGAAGGAGCATGACCTATGTCGTCTCATTCATGCCTTCGTCCTCAGCCGCTTTCTTTTCACGCTCCCCTACCTGAAACTCCAGGCCGGGGAAATCTCCGCCTTTGATGCCATGATTCGAACAGCATTTAAGACAGCCCTACACCTACCCCCAAATACCTCAACCGAAAAACTCCTCCAACTAGACCTGCACAATACGGTAGGGGAGCTTATCGAGGCCCATCGACAGGCACAATACATACGTCTCGCGAAAACCACCACCGGCAGACACATCCTACACACCCTCGGTATCCACCTACCAGCCACGGACCCCACGCAGCTCCAGGTACCCCGCCACATTCACCGCGAATTACTTATTAAACCTCTCCCCCAAAATATGCACCCCACGTACCACGAACCCCGCCGCAGAGCTCGCGCACGGGCACTCCACAAACACTATGGCACGGAACCCTATGCCGTTTGGGTGGATGCCGCGTGCACGGGCGAGGACGCGGTTGTAGCCATCACGAACCCCTCCCTCCAACCGATTGCCACCCTTCACATAACCCCTACTGCCATTTCGGAGGAGGCGGAAGAGGCCGCCATTGCCGTGGCCATCACATGCACGGAGGTCCGATATATTCTATCCGACTCTAAAACTGCCATACTAAATTTTGCTCGCGGGAGAGTTCACGTCCCTGCATTTAGCATACTGAACTCCCTCGCCGCACACCCACCCCGCCACATGGAGTTGATATGGGTGCCTGCCCACTCCGGGAATCCCGGAAACGAGGCCGCCAACGCTTTAGCCCGAGGTTCTCTCAACCGGGCACCGGCGGCCTCCGACCTGGGGTTCTCGCTGGAGCGCATGTACTCATTCAGTGAAATGACGCAGGCCTGCAAAGCCGAGCGTCGGTTCTACCCTTCACCCCATCCCTCCCTCGACCATTATCATCAGACACTTTGGAGGGGGCTTCAAACACGCACCACCCTCCCCTTATATACGCTCGCGCTATCACAAAGTCCACACAAACGCCTCCTGTACCCTCTGCCACCACCCCAAAGCCACTCTAGACCATATCCTTTTCCTCTGCTCAGGGATCCTCTCCCGCGGGGCTTGGAGCACCTTACCACTTGGGAGGCTTGGGAGACTCTACTGCATTCTGAGGACCCGGCCAAGCAAGCCATCGCCACCGGCCGGGCTGCCAGCGTCATGAGCCTCCGGGACATGAACTTTTGAGTGCAGTGGGGCCGTGCGGGGGTCCACGGACTTGTGTGTCCCAAACTCCCCAGTTGTAAATAAAGTTTTCACCACCACACTTCAATCGTGCCTTCGAACACTTTCAAACATGTGCGCTGGATGCTTTTGCATTGGCAACATTGTGCTAGAAACGCTGCCACCTGCCAGGGTGGCACGGTGGGTGGGGACTTTAATGTAGATATAAAGACAAACAGGAATTTATTACCACTTAAGCGGGAGAACATCCCGTTCCTCCCGCTCATAACGCCTTTTTTTTTCCTTGTGAAACAGCGCAACGGCACAAGACCAGAGGACAAGAAAGGACGATACACAGCCTGCCACGGCTGTGACAACCTCGCGAAATACTTGCATATACCTCGTCTTTAAGACGGTAGTGTAATTATTTTAATGAAATTGTTTAGGAGGTTGTAGCGGCGGAGGGAGCTCTCAGTCCGGAACCCGATTGGCGTAGGCTGCTGTCCGGGTTCTTTCGATGAGTCGCTCTTGACTCGTTTTGTCCGAGCTGGTCAGAGCTGCCTCCCACCCCTCCTGCGTTGGCTGGTTATTGATAGTGACCATCTGAGTTCGTTGGCAGGCCCATAACATATGATACAGGTCCCCCTTCTCCCCGCATAATTTGCAGTATGAGTTAAATGACTCCCGGTCTACCGAGTATGGTCTTCGTGGATTGTTGTAAGTGTTGGTATGTATTTCGGAGGTGCAGTTCCTCCCCTTTTTCCAGTGTCTTAGCCGGCGGAGGGTAGACCCTACGGGATAATTTTAAGTGCTGAAGTATGTCGTCATATGTTAGTAAGCAGGCTCTACGGCATCCGCGCTGGGTGCCCGGGGGAGAAATGCTCGGGCTGAGGCATGAGCGCTCTCGTTCTCAGGGATGCCCTGATGACCTCGTACCAATATTAAGTGTTTGTGTGTGGGTTGGTAGCCACGGGTGTAGCTATCTTGCAGGATAATAGCTGCTAGTGGTGCGATCCTGCCTCTGAGGTAATTGCGATACGCTGTCTATCTATCAGAACCAGGCATTGGTGCAGCAAGTCGAGCATTATCCATCGATTTCTCCGACCTCAAAGCTTCCTTCATGACAATAAAAAACTGTTTGTGGAGTGTTTCTTGAAGAAAAGATTAGTACTGCACGAATGGGACAGGACAGGCGAACGAGGAACACAGACGACAACACAGGAGCAGACTTCCAACTCTTTATTCGAGACCGAAAAGCGAACGCTGTATATTGGGTTTGCTTTTCGGTCTCGAATAAACAGTTGGGAGTCTGCGCCTGTGTTGTCGTCTGTGTTCCTCGTTCTCCTGTCTTGTCCTTTTCGAACAGTACTAATTTTTTCTGCAATGAACCAACTAGATCGCGAGAACGTTCTACTTCGTCATGTTTCTTGAAGAAAGAATATGTGTGAAACATAGCAAGTTGTCTGTAATTGTACATATATACCTTGCCCGAACTCCTTGCCTCAATCTATCGAAAAGCTGAAACAACCTATCATCATCGTCATCATCATCATTATCATCAACCTGACTACGCCCACTGCAGGAAAAAGGCCTCTCCCATGTCTCTCTAATTAAGCGTGTCCTTAGCCAGTTGCAGCCAAAGTATTCCCGCAAAGTTCTTAATCTCATCCGTCCACCTAACTTTCTGCCGCCCCCTGCTACGCTCGACTTCTCTTGGAATCCGCTCCGTTACTATTAAGGACCAGCGGTTATCTTGCCTTCGCATTACATGCCCTGCCCAAGCCCACTTCTTCTTGATTTCAACTAGAATGTCATTAACACGCGTTTGTTTCCTCACCCACTCCGCCCGCTTCCGATCTGTTAACCTTACAAATATCATTTTTATTTCCATTTTTTCGGTTAAAACGTAAATAATGCAGCATGCACCGTTTCTGAACAGGCTGATTGAAGAGCTTCTCTCTCTTGCTCTGTCTTTATCAGGAAAAAAGAGAATTTAGCCGTCGCTTAAATTCGCTGCCTTCCTGCTCTCCGTGAGGAAGGTATTCGGGAAGAAAAGATGTAGTGAGAGAGGTGTGAGAAATAAGTTTGCAGAGTTGACTGCATGGAGAATGCGCAGAGTGCTGAACTGCGGGTTTAATGTTTGTCTAGGAGACGAATGCTATCTGAATAGTCAAATAAAAGTTCATAGCACGTCTCTGCAGCCTATGTCTGGCTAAGGGTCCTGATATAAAGTCTAGTGTTGAAGCGCTTGAGTGAGCGATTCCACAAGATGTTCATAATGTGCCCACGCCTCGGCTTGCGCATGACCTTCTAACAAAATATATGCTCGACTGTTTGTACTAAGCCGCAGTTGTCCCAGTTGCGTACTGATTGCCTGACCTAAACGGAGCCGTTAGGCGTTTTAAAAGCACCGCTTAGAAGTCGATGATAAAGAGCTTCCAGATGGTGAGGAAGTCAGGGTGGCAGTCTTGATACTAGCTTTGGGTCAACGGTGAGCAGAGAGTTAGGATGATGTGTCGTTAATGTCCGCAGCGGCTTTTTTTTTGTAAGCTCTTTTTTTCGCGAACTAGGACGCCTCATACCTCATAAAGCAAAGTAGCTTGTAATTCCGCTTTTGATGACTTCTGCGGCCTGTTCCATCTGCATTTTTCTTGGCTGTGATTCTAATGGGAACTGGAATCCACTGAAATGTACAGTCCCCATCAAAAGTATATAGCCCAACGGGTTTGCTTCTAAGCTGTTCAGCGGGGCTCCATTGCATATCTAGCACTCCAAAGCTTGGGAGAGTTGAGGACGTGATGCAATTCCTCTTTCGAGAGGTTACGGTCGCTGAGCATGCATAGCGATGCAGGCAACAGGTCTCACAAGCAAACCCCTTGGGCCGTATACTTTTGACGGGGGGTGTACACACAGGAGTGGTCTACGGCAGTAGCCTGGTGATGTAGGTGACCAGTGTGAAAAGACACTGGCTTGTGGTTGTTTTTCTTCAGTAGGTTGGACAGAAATTGTAGCAATATCTTGGAGTCCGTGAAGACAACCCAACGGCCAGGGGTTCGGCGCGAGAAATAGGAGACACTTTAATCCCGTGCAGATCTGCAGCCGACCAGGATGTATTTCACGGGAGGCGATGAGAAAACGTATGGCCTGTCGAGCAGACATCAAGGCCACAAGATGAAGACTCCTGTTATGTCTAGCCATCTGTGAATATAGTGGATCATATTTCTGGTTTGGGCAAGTCTAACTGTTTATAATGACTGTACAGCGCGACGATAGGACGATAGAAATAAAAATTGGAAGACGCTTAATCTTCGCCATGAGGAGTGGAACGCGACAGCGTGTTGCAGCGCAGCCAGGGAGTCCACGAAGCGCCATCGCCCGTTCAGCGCGACGCCTTGGCCGTTGGAAACATCTTTGGACCAACTCATTTTTGAGCAGCCAAAATGGCTCAGTAATTCTCTCACATCTCGGTAGACACCCGAACTCCGCCGTAAGGAAAGGGAGGTAGATGGGAGTGAAAGAAAAGAGAGAGAGAGAGAGACAAAGAGTTGCCCTAATAAAAAACAACGAAAACTGGATTTCAGGAAAGGAAGTTACACTATCTTCATGTGAAGGTGTAGGTTGCGCAACCACGGGAGGAACCACGAAGAAAGACACAGAGACACACACAAGCGCGTGGTTCGTCACAACATTATGTACCAACTAGGCTCAACCCAAGTTTTATTGCAGTATCTGTCTCACACATCTCGGTGAACGCCCGCAGCCCCGATTATAGGTCGCCGGTTCGAATTCCTGCCGAGAGCTCTCTAACTTAACTAGTAAATTTGTGCTCCTCGAAAGGTTGAATGGTATTACGCCATCTGGAACATTCTGCTGCAAACGGTTGGGATTATACGATTTTTTCCGATGAGTGGTGGCGGCAGCTACAACTGCGACGCCGACGGCTTTTCGACCGAACGAGTTGTATACGCTGCTGGTTGGTTGGTTGCGACTGAGAGAAGGATGAAAAGGAAAGTGCACAGGCCTGCCAAGATGGTGGCTCAAGCCGAGCCACCACCGCTGCCACGTGCAGATAGAAGATAGTTGAAAGATAAGAGGACAGCGTAAAAGACAGAGTAAAGACGCGAGTCGCAACAACCGCGTCCGCCGGAACGGCCGCAGCCCGAAGGCTGCAAACCGGATGCCACAGATATATTGGATAGACGACTGTGGGTGAGATACTGAAAAGAGCGCCATAGAACTACACAGATAAGAGGTCACGCTCATATTCTCAACGACAACATATCGCATTAACAGCTGTCGCTGAATATCGCGTTGACGCGTGGTGACCGTCATGTCATTTGTTGTTTTTTTAACCTGAACCCCAAAGTAAAAGATGTGCGGGTTGTGATGCAACATACGAGCATGGAGGTCTAGCTTTCGGTCCCAAGGATGCAGATGAGCAGTGGAAACAAAAATAAAATGTTGGAGGCTTATCAAAGTTAAGCCCATTGGATGCGAAGCAGCCTTCGTTTTGCATTCTTATTATTAACGTCCTTAGTGTTTGGAGGCATCTGGACCGCATACACGCCCGGCGCAAAGACGCTGGCGCGGTTGCGGGCACAGAGACTGACGCGACGGCGGGCGCGCGCCGCTTGATCCCTGGCGTGACGTCACAGATCACGTGATGCAGCGATGGTGGCACCGCCGCCGCGTCGCGCGCGACGGCGCGAACCGAAGCGTAGAGGCCTCCGCCGGGCGACGTCCGACGGCGCGATATGAGGCCCCATCTGCGGCCGGTGTGACGTCATCACGTGACGTCACATCATGTGATCTCACTTCAAGGTCAATGGTGGCCACCGCAGGGCGTCGCGCGAAGGCCCGAAACCTACGTTAATATGCTTCGCATAAAATTGGCGGGGGCTTAGCTTTGGTTAAGCCATGTAGGTTACGAAAGCGAGCGCAGCGCCCCTAAGGGAAGGAACGCGGCGCACCGCGTCAAAAGGTCACGCGTGGCTACCGACCGCCGCTGTGCGATGACTCGACTTGGTAGCCCAGTTTTCACCCTGGTATGACGTCACGCTATGATGTCACTAGGCATGGCATGATGTCAGGGGTCATTCTAAATGTCACGCGTGGCAACCGGCCGCCGCTGCGCGATGACTCGACTTGGTAGCCAATCTCTCACCCTGGTATGACGTCAGAGGCCATTCTAAAGTTCAAACGGGACTGCCGCCCACCGCTACGCGAAAGGCCGTTCATGAGCGTAGTATTGCTTTCGCAATAAAACATGCCCGGGGCACTGACCCGCGTTTTACATCATGGCACAAGGGCGCGAAGTGTGTGAAAGCAACTGGTTAAAGCAGCAGTGTCTCAAGTTTGTTCGGCTGTGTGCTTCCATCGGAAATTTCGACCACCAGGAGTTCTTTAACGTGCACTGACACCGCACAGTACACGGGCCTCTAGAATTTCACCTCATCGAAATTCGGGTGCCGCGGCCGGGATCGAACCCACGTATTTCGGGTCAGCAGCCGAGCGCCGTAAGCCCTGAGCCACCGCGACTGGGCTGATAGAAAGAAAGGCGTGTTTACTCGCGCACAGTCGCCATAAAGAGCGGCATTCAGTAAGCAATGCACAATAGAGCATTAACACTTCTTTTTGGGCGAGTTGGTGCATACTTGATTTGAAGAAAATAGCGCCAGAGCATGCAAACCACGAAAAGACAAGGACGAGACACAAAGCGCTTTCACAATAGAGTTTTCAAGGGACATTGGCAGCAACGGCAGTGTTCGAGAAATGATGCTGTACGAAGGGAACAGATAAAACCTCCTGTATTTATTGCGAATTTTCAGACTGCTGTTCGATTGCTTTTGCTGCAAACGCAGCTGCCAAGCATCTGAAAGGGTCCTGCGCCGTGTCGAATGTTTTCATGTAAATCGACAGATGACGTATTCCATCATATGCTTCTCGAAAGACGACCGTCAGGCGATCAGAACGAGTTCCCCTCGTTTGCTTATTGGAAGAGGAAATTTCATTTAGCAGCTTTTCATCAACGTCTAGGTGAACAAATGAATTCTGGATATTGTTTGCGTAGAGCTAACTTCTTAAAATCGCAGGCGCATAAGCTACGGCTTTATTTTTAAATTAATAGTAACGGAGCGCCTTAGATTCTCCAATCTGTTCATAAATCTTTGCTGGTAATTTTCATAGTTCAGTCGTATCTAGGATGCCCTCACAGACGAGAAGCGCCATAAAACCTAACACTCCTCCGTCTATTTTTTAGAACTTTTCCGTCTGAAAGCACTGGAAGTCTGTTCTAAAGAATCATGAAGGCTCTTTTCCCTGCTAGCAAATATGTTATTCCAAATTTTGTTTAACTTATTTTAGTAGCCTTTTTTGGTAATATAAAAATATATGGATTGAAGGTTGTGCGCACTTCAGTGCGTCTCGTTGTGTGAACGTTGAGCAGATCAGTTTCATTTACTGCTCGAGTTGGCAGTGAACTAGTGTTATTTCTGGCTTTTGCGTTTTAGTGATGGGGATGAAAGGAAAACTTCGGGAAAACCGCTCTTTTACAATTTTTATCCAAAGGGTTGCTGTTATTTCGGGCTACGACTCCAGAGAGTTACGGGGCAAAATTTCTCAGCGCCGTTTGGCGTACCTTCTGGCGGCAGGCTGCGGCGCCTATGTACAGGTACCCGCCTACATTACTGTCGTGCACTTCAGGCCACTCTTCCTTTTCTGTCCCTGTATTAATGACCATACACCACGTTTCATTGCTAGCCTCGCGGCCTAACGCAGCACACGTGAGCCGGCCCAGAAAGTAAATTCTCAGCAAGCGTAACTACTAACAGGCAAAGCGAGGAACGAGAATGATGTGCCTACCGGTCTTTCGGCGTGTTCCAAGTAAAGCTGATCATTCGCGTATTTTGTGGGTTGGGCTTTTCACTGCGCTTGCTGCGCCACGAACTCGTCGCTGCGCTTTTTCTTTCTTCTTACTCTTGCCTGGCAGGTTGCGCAGTTTTCCCCGCGCTATAAACACAAAGTGCGCCCGTCGTGATCCCAGGGGCCACGCGCTGCAGCGCAACCGCCGCTGCACGTTTGCCGAGCCAGGTTCGTGACTGGCGTCTAATTACCAAGATGGTGCCGTGTTCCATTCGAAGTTTGTGTGTACGCCGCTTTGGAAAAAGAGATCCTCTCCAGTTGCGCGTGTATTGGGATCATTTCACTTGTTTTTCTTTTTCTATGAGGCTCGTCCCGTGGTCCTAAGCACTGCGTTGTTTACTGCTCACGCTAGCCCCCGACAGGCCAACATTTGGAGGCTGACGCGCAAAAGTTGCAGTAAGCGAGCCACCTGAGCGGCGTAGCCGGCACGCCAAGGCAGCCGACACCCGGGTGAGGTGTGAGACGCGTAATGAGGCCACGCGGTAGTCGCGCAGTTTCGCAAAGCAGCGCTCCCTCTCGCCAGCGAGTGAAAAAGCAAGCGGCATTGCCCACGTAATGAGGGATGCGCGTGACACAGCGTGCAACGCTCCGACGAAATGAGTCTACAGCTGCGCGGTGTAAGGTCACAGCGACCAGTGTGCGGGCACATTCCGTGAGCGACAGAGAAAACAATTCCATTATTGTTCTCCTCTCAGACGGCCCGTTTTTCGTCCCTCTGAATAATACATACAGCGCCGCCGAACGGAAAGCAGAAACGGGGAGGAGCTGCGGTTCGCATCGACAATACTTATGTCGACAGCGAGAGGCACAAACTTTCGGCGGTCTCGCAGCATCTGCTGAAGGTTAAAAAGTCCGACTGAGCACAATGAAAGCTGCGATATTTCATTGTGTAAAAATGTGCACTTTTGACCAGTCAGTGCTTCCGACCTTTGATCACTATTGCATTATATTTATTGAAACTATTTCTAGAACATAGCCCTTATTTCCCGAATGACGTGGCTTCTGCCAATTAATAACGAAAGTCTTTCAGAAAATTAATCTAAAAAGTGACAGGATGGTTACCACTGGATACAGCGAGATTTACCGACAGCTCGTAAGGTTTTGTACTTTTCGACTACTTGCGGTCATCATCATCATCCTCAGCCTGACTACGCCCACTGCAGGGCAATGGCCTCTCCCATGTCTCTCCACTTACGTAACAATGTTCTTAGCAAACTACGGCCAGCCTATCTCCGCAAACGTCTTAATCTCATCAGCCCGCCTAACTTTCTGCCGCCTCCTGCTACGCTACCCTTCACTTTGAATCCCCACCGTTTCTCTTAAGGACCAGCGTTTATCTTGCCTTCGCATTACACGCCCTTCACAAGCCCATTTATTCATTTTGATTTCGAGCAGGATGTCATTAACCAGTGTTTGTTCCCTCACTCACTCTGCCCGTTTCTCCTCTCAACGTTACACCTGTCATTTTTCTTAACATAGGCCACTGCGTTGTCATTTACTTAGGCGAAGCCCATTTCGTTAGCCTCCACGTTTGTGGCCCATATGTGAGAACCGGTAAGATACAACCCTTGTATACTTTTCTCTTGGGAGATATTGCTAAACTGCCGTTCAAGATCTGAGAGAACATGCCATATGCTCTCCGCCCCATCCTTATTCGTGTCGTTATTTCCCTCTCATGATCTGCATCAGCGGGCACTACCTGCCCTAAGCAGAGGTATTGCCTTACTATTCCAGCACGTCGCTACCAATGTGAACTGATGTATCTTACCGGTCCTCACCTGTGGGGCAGACATGGAGCCTATCTAAGAGGGTTCAGCTTAACTTGAGGAGAACGCAGCGAGTTGTGGAAAGAAAAATGATAGGTGTAACGTTAAAACGCCGGAAGCGGGCGGAGTGGTTGTAGGAACAAACGCGGTTCCTAATAGAAATCAAGAGTAAAAAATGAGCTTGGGCAGGGAATGTAATGCGAAGGCAAGAAACCGGTGGTCCTTAAGTGTGAAGAGAAGCGTAGCAGGGTCGTCAGGAAGTTAGGTGAACGGATGAGATTAAGAAGTTTGAGGGGATACGGCGACCGCAAATGGCAAAGGACAGGGTTAATCGGAGTGGCATGAGAGAGGCATTTGCCCTGCAGTGAGCGTACTCAGACTGATGATGACGATGCTCTGCACTGCCTGTCTAACTCATTGATTATGCTTTGCAGGTCATCTCCTGTGTGACTTCGCAAGCCAAAGCCATCAACGAATCGAAAATTATTTAGTTATTTTGCATTAACTCTTATCCCTATCTGTTCCCAATCCAGGCCTAGGAACACCTCCTGTAAACGGGCGGTGGATAGCATTGTTAACATCGTGTCTCCCTACCTAACGTCCTTTCTTATAATAATTTCGCTGCTGACTCAATGAAGGATTATCTTAGCTTTGCAGTCGTTATAGATATATTCCAATATTTTTCAGATAACTCTCTTCTACACCCTGATTTTGCAATGCCTACATCACTGCTGAGGTTTCACTGAGTAAAATGCTTTCTTGTAATCAATGGACGTTATATATATGGTTCGGTTATATCCTGCGCACTTCTCTATCGCCTCCATAATTAAATAGTTTTAAGGCACCATCCAATGGCGCTTCGTCCTGTCACCTACCTATGTGTCTTGTCTGTTTTTGCGCCTTAAAACTATATAATTATGAACCAAAATCAACTAGGCCAGCAGCAAGTCCTCTCTATCACCTGACTTGATAGTGTGAATATGGTCTATTGCCGCGTATCTTTTACGAAATCCAGCCTGATCATTTGCTTGAGGGAAGTCTAAGGACGACCTGATTCTAGTTGCGATTACCTAGTAGATTCCTTGTAGGTAACAGACAAAAAGCTGATCGGTCTGTAATTTTTCAAGTCCTTGACGTCTCCTTTCTTATGAATTAAGATGATATTAGAGCTCTTCCAAGCTTATGGTACGCTTGATTTCATAAAGCTATGCGTAAACTGGGTGGCTAGTTATTCCAGCAAAATCTTCCCTCTGTTCTTCAAGAAATCTGCTACCTGATACTTACCAGGTGCTTTCCCAGTTTGTATTGTTCCTAAGGCTTCATTTACTTCCTCTTTCGTTACTGGCGGGATGTCCCATAGCTGTGCGCGGCTGCCTCTATCATTAAAATCCTCATTACATCTACTATTACTTAGATTTTTGTATAACTCTTCGTCTACTTTAACTACCTTATCCGTATCGCTAATAACATTGCCCTCTCTGTCTCTTAGCGCATATATCTGGTTTTTGCGTATGCCTAGTTTCCCCTTCACTGCTTTTAAGCTGACCCCGTTCTTAGAGCATGCTTGATTTTCTCCATACTAAACATCCTTGTGACGGCTACCTGGCGCTTACTAAGTAAATTTGATTTTTCTGCCGAGTCTATTTGTCTGCAAGGTTAGCTAATATGAAAAGCACCGCACACTTGTACAGTTCTAGGGATAGTCTTCAGCACGTAGTTGTTTTTCGACTAGGTCTGCTTTCCAGTCCAACGCTCTAGAGGCGCATTGGCGCCAATGATTCTCTCATCGAGAAGCGTGTTTAGCAGGAGCTGTCGCTGGTGGACCATGTACACTCTTCCGCTCTCGCCACACCTTTCCTCCTGCTCATTCCACGCCAGCGACTTTCCGGATGGTCACCGTGGTACGCTATCTTACACTCATCTCATGACGTGCTCCTCTTGCCGTGCCCACCTTCCACGGCAACCCTCCTTCCCTTTCTAGGGTAACTACCCTCCAGTTGTCTCCCATAGCAGCTATGTATGAGTTGCGCCTTTTCATACCTTCTGAATACGCTCACTTCCACGTTGATCATTCTCCGGTTAGGAACTTCTCCGCTCCCAACACACCCTTCTCATTCCCCGGTAACCACCTTCGGCACTGTTATTGTCATGTGTCTTCCTATGCTCTCGCCAGAAAGCTCCTTTCATGGTAACCCTCCTAGTCTTTCCAGCGTAACTACCCTCCCGGTGGTTTCCGTGGCAACCACCGGTCAGCTGCGCCTCCTGCAACCCCACCATATCTTCCTCGTTCCAGGGTAAACATCATCCAGCTGGGAATTTCTCCTTTTTCCCAGTACCTTTTCCTTCGACGGTGACCACCCTCCGCATGGTCCCTGCGGTAACCACCTGTTACCGTTGGGAGGAAGATACCACCCGTGGTACCTTCCTCCTTGCACGGTAACCAATCTCCGTGTTGTTCCCATGGCAACAAACCCACCGGTCGCGCTGACAGCGAGAGACCACAGCATACCGCCACGATGAGAAACAGAGGAAGGGCGCTTAACAGCGGCCGCTGTAAATGTAAGCGACAGTAGTTCTTTATTTAAATGCCGAAAAATTGATCATGTGCTGCACGAACGGAAAGTACATTAAAAGTCCTGCAATGGAAATTATAGAAAATAATTTCTACCTCGGTTACTGTGGTTGAGGAAAAAATGGGGTGCCAGGAATTTTATCAATCTTTTCGAAAACATACCGGTGCGTCGGCGACGGCAGTGTCGTCGCAAATACAGAAGAAAGCCTAGAAAGTTTGATGTTAAGGACTGGGCAAGCCTGTACCCTCAACAGGAGAATAATCGCGTACAGCAACACCAGAACATGGTTGACAGAATAAGATCCTCAGCCCAGCATAACGCGTGCATGGCGTAGAGTTTTCTGCATACAGAGCCTCCTTCTTTGACCACAGTCCTCTGCTTCTGCGTGCGCAGAAAGGCAAGTCTACTTTCTTGTAGTCGAACCTAAAAATATGTGACAGAGCAAGCAAGAAAGAAAAGACTCGGTGCGCTCGGGCTGACTCGACCTTCTGGACATGCCTGTCGGACGTACGTTTAGACTTTCCACTGTGCCACTTCCAGGAGTTCAGCAGGTAGCAATTTCGGAGATACCAGATCGTCGCATGCCCGCATGCATGAGTCTGAAGCTGACTTCCCAGGCTTTCCCTTCCCACCTCCAGGCTTCCGTTCACGAGTTCCTTCACAGAGGTGGATCATTATGCCAAGACACTTTCCAATCACTACGCCGCGTACTCTTCTGTCGATGGCGCTGAAAACGCCACAATCTCCGCCTGAAGGCGCGCGCTGCCACCCTGAGTGCCCAGGCTGCGTGTCATCCTGCCGTGCTTGCTCTACTTCAATGGCATAGCGTCAAAGACTCCTTGAGTAGGCTAGCATCTTATCATGATCATAATGATCAGCCTGACTACGTCCACTGCAGGACAAAGGCCTCTCCCGTGTCTCTGCAATTAACCTTGTCCTTTTGCCAGTTTCGGCCACCGTATCCCCGCTAACTTCTTCATCTCATCCACCCACCTAACTTTCTAACATTCGTAAACGATACTCGACAATAGACCATATCCACGCTATTAGTCAGGTGATAGAGAAGTGCGCAGAATATAACCTACCCCTAATATAGCAGGTACTGCGGAATCAGTATGTAGAAGAATGTTATGCGAAAATATTGAAAGAGATTTGTATTTAGTGCACAGCTTCCATAGTCCACAATAAAGTCAGTGATAGAATTCCAATAAGGGAAGGTGTCAGGCAGGGAGACACGATCTCGCCAATGCCACTGCCTGTTTACAAAAGATATTCTAGGACAGAAATGAGAACAGTTGGGGATAAAAGTTCATGGAGAATACCTTAGTAATTTGCGATTTCCTGATACGTTGCCTTGCTGCGCAACTCATGACATGAATTGCAAAGCGTGATCAATGAGACCGACAGGTAGAGCAGAACGTGGGTATAAAAATTATCATGCAGAAATCCAAAGTAACGTTCAACAGCCTAGCAAGGGAACAGGAGTTCGCAATTGATGGCGTGGTGCTGGAAGTAATAAGAGAATATGTCTACTTAGGGAAGGTAGTGACCGCTGGTACGGATCATGAGAGGGAAACAACTCGAAGAATAAGAATGGGTGGAGCGAATATGGCAGGTTCTCTCAGATCATCTCTCAGATCATCTCTCAGTTTACCAATATCCCTCAAGAGAAAAGTATACAACAGCTGTATCTTACCGGTGCTCATCTATGGGGCTGAAACGTGTAGACTAACAAAGAGGGTTCAGCTTAGGCTCAGGGCAACTAAGCGAGCTATGGAAAGAAAAATGGTAGGTGTAACTTTAAGAGATCGGAAGCCGGCGGAGTGGGTGAGGGAACGTTAACGACATCCAAGTCGAAATCAGTAGGAAGAAATGGGCTTCGGCAGGGCATGTGAATTCCAACAGAAAACAAACGTAGCAGGGGGCTAGCATCAACTCAATGACAATCTTTCGCGCCGTCAGGCTGCTCAGTCTTTTCGACGTTTCCTTAAGACCTACTGTGAGACGGACGCCGGCTTTATCCGCCTTCAGCAATTAATATCCCGGCAGCCGTGCCACCTGGCCGTTCTTGGATGTCTTATTTTCGTTGCTACAAAAACAACCTCGACGCTTTTTGTTTACCGTTCAGGAGATCATTTACGTCCTGCAGTCGCTGCGCCGTCGGTCTGCCCTGGCATGGACCGCGTCACGTACAGGATTCTCCGAAACTTCCACTGTTACTCCACTGCCGCGTTCGTGAGTTTCCATATGTCACTATTGCCTCACGTACCTCCATTCTGAGCCATCGTGGGGTGATGATAAGCGGGCACACTACGCAAGGAATGGCGCCATGTCTACATTCCATGCCAAGCAAACCAGTCACGCTGTCCAATCTCCTCCATATATCACTTGCCTCCTGTATCGGCTTACAACTATCGATTGCAACTGTGTCTTTAACATGAATTGGTGGGCGAGCTGTCAGACATGGTTCTTGTACACCACCACAACGCTCGAAGCCAAACAAGCAAGCTGCGTTTGTCCCTTGCTTGTTTGGCTTTGAGCCGTCGCGCTGGTTTACAAGACCCATGTCTCGTATGCCACTGTTTTCTTCCATCTGCCCACTACAGCTTCCGCATCCACCTATCGACTCATGTAAGTCTGCAAATACGGCACGACGTCTTCGAGACGCTCACTGCTAGCTCGCTACGCGCGATGTTGGTTTTGGATCTTCACGCTCCATTCCATATTTCCTTTGCCGCGGTGCTCGAGAATAGTGTCGCTACGCAGAGCGGCATTGGCACTTCCTAGTATGATCAGGCCTTTCCCACCGACCGCACGGCAACGGTTGGTTTTGCCTACCCTCGCTCCGCTCCATTCTCCCTTCCGACGCGCGGTACGGCCGGGGATCAGTTCTCTCTCCCCTTAAAAACATCACTAGATCTGAGGTACCGCGGGCCCTGGCGGCCGTGTCCAACCTTCACCACAGCGATTTCGTTGACCATATTACTCGCTATGTTACCACTGGCTCCGCTGGCCAAGTCCAGAGCACCGCTCAGGTTGGCATCGGCGCGGGGGCTCCATGGATCGCGCCCCGGGGCTTCACATGTTCTCCGGGGGAATCTGAGCTCCCGCTTTCCCGAAGTCTCTCACTCCCCGCATCTGCCCCGACCCCGGCCCATTGGCCCACCCCGCGCTTAGGTTCGCCCATCCCTAACGCTTCCTCTCTTCGCGCCCGCTGCTTGCTTTTTCAGTCTGGCGGACGCGCAGGGACTGTCTTAGTACTACCACTTCGCAGCTGATCCTCCTTTTTCGGTCTGTTCTACACAGTCGAGCGGGACTCGCTGAGGCATACTGCACGTGCCTTGTGCAAGCGCCTTTCTTTCGCCATTTCAACATCTCGTTCCATGCCTCGTTTGCGCTCCTTTCCACCACCACTGTCTCAATGACTTCCCTTTTTTTATAATAATAAAAAACTTTATAAACTGTAATAAACTTTATCGTCGAGTTCATAAGTGACCTGGTGGAGGCACATACGGAGCCCAATTTTCAGTTTCGCCGACTCTCCATTTCAGTCACGCTCTCCTTGCTCGGCTCGGTCTTCGGGCCCCGTCACTCTCCTTACAAAAGCCACGTTCGCTAACTCATTCCTCTCAGACATCGCTGTCGTGCCGGTTTCCCGAAGCATGGACCCTTATCTCCAGACTGCACGTCTGCTAGACTGAGCGGCCTATTCAAACCGCCACTACGGCCCTTTGGACAAGACGGGTGATATGGACGCTGCTGCCATGCTTCTACCCCCGCGTATACGGCTGTTTATTTATTTATTTATTTATTTATACTGCAGCGCAATTATATGTGCTATGGCAGGAGTTGGAAAAACACAAATGCAAAATACGCAACAAGGTAACATAATACAGCAAAATGTGCAAAGTGAGGACTACAATAAATTTCAAATCACAAAAGAAATATCAAACAAGAAAGGCACTGTTAACGACAGGGTAGGAATATTCAGCTGTTATGCGTCTTTAATGGCAGTTACAAAACTTTGAAATGAACATGAACGAATATACCAAGGTAGAGATTTGCAGGCTTCTACTGAACGGGGAAAAAACCATTTGAACAAATTAGTAGGCGCAAAATACGGTATCAAATATAGCTCGCGCTGACTTCATGTAGATGATAACGGTGCAAAGTTAATGTAGTGGTTATCTGAGAGCCCTACCGAGGAATTGACGATACAATGTAAGAATTTTAGTGATTCAGTGTGGCGACGAGCAGAGAGCGTGGTTAAATTCAATGAAAGAAGTGCAGAAGAGGGTGATAAATCGTGATCATAACGATGAAATATAAAACGCACAGCTTTTTTCTGGACTGCTTCTAACATGTCAATTTCAAACTACTTGTACGGGTGCCACACTACCGCTGCTTAATCTAGAACAGGGCGGATCAGTTTTAGACAACAGTAGCTTTGTGTCTTTCGGTGAATTGGGAACGTTCGTCGCAGATAACTTAGTCTTTTAGTGCTTTATTACACACGTAACCAAAGTGATTAGACCAAGATTAGACCAAGATTAGACCAAGTTGTGGCTAACTGCTCTGGCACGCTTCTCACCGCCGCGTCCGTTCGCACAGCGAATCCCCATGCCTCCCGGAAGCATGCGGTGGTGTTCGCTCACAAAGTTTCTAAGTATAATTTTGACTCCGGCTGTTTTCTCCAACTGCGCAACCGCTAGCCAGAGGTTTAGCAACCTCGTAGTCTATCAGGTTTCACTTCCACACAACTTCATTGCGCACCCCTGTTGCATGGGAAACGGACCACGAGGCTCTCGACGTCAATCAACGGGCTCACGCCTGAGCTCGAGCACTAACAGAATGATTCCCTGTCGGGGCATAGGGGCTCGCCCTCCTATCGTTTTCGCCTCATCTCCCCGTTTACACCGAGCTCATATACTGGCTCTCCGCTTGCTTTGAATACCATCCCCCCCCCCCCCCCTCTTCTCGTACACTCCCGCCTAAGTCGCTCTGCAGAAGTCACCTGTGCGAGATTCAGACCTTCACCTTCCTCAGCCTTGCCCGACTGGAGCGTACTGTACGCCATGTTCATTACCGCCCTCACTGTTTTTTTGCTGCGAGCTTGCTGCTTTGTTCTGCAAAGTATTGGCTTGCCCGGCCATTCAGGCCGCCCCTAGAATTTCGAACACTACCCATGCGGATTGGAATCGTGTTGTTAGCTGTCTGATCTAGACGACCAGCGTGTGCTTCCTGGCACGGCCGAGGCGGCTCCCGAGCAACCGGGCTCCGGTCCTAATGCATATTTCTTGCTGCTCTCTTCACATTCTCTGCATTTCATTTCATTTCATTTATTTGTCCCTTGAAGGCCCGGAGGCATTACAGAGAAAGGGACGGGGGGGGGGGGGGGGGGGGGCGTAGGTATAGGTTGGAGGGTACTGACACAAAAAAAGAGGGGAAAAAAGAAAAATACACGGCGTACAAAAAGAGTACACTAATATACAGACTAAAGCAAGAAATAAACAAAGAAAAAGAAAACAGGCAACAGTTGCCACTTGAGTGTCGCAAGCCAGTTTCTCGCGGAAAAAGTGGCGATCGGAGAATGTTATAACGTTGGAAGGCCATTCCAGAGCAGTATGGTGTCGGGAAAAAATGAACTGCTCATTGCGGAGGTGCGGGTTTTAATGCGTGCGATTGGGTTACTGTGGTTTAGGCGGGATGACGTTCGTGGGGGTGGCTGCAGCAACAAATGTCTTGTTGAGCGATGAAAGGAAGAGTGAAAAGGGCATAGACGGGAAATTACGCAGCGAGTTGCTAGCGTTTGAAGGCCGAGGGATCCTTTTAGTAATGTTACGCTGGCATTTCTTGAGTACTGCAGTGTAATGAAACGGGCGGCACGATTTTGAATGGCTTCAAGGTCTGAGATGAGATACGATTGTGATGGATGCCGGACAGATGACGCGTAGTCCAATTTAGGACGTACGAATGTTATGTTTGCCAACTTTTTTACTTCAGGTGATGCAGATTTTAGATTGCGCCGGAAAAAACCAAGTATGCGCTATGCTTTAGAACAGATGGTGTGAATGTGTGTTGTCCATGACAGTGGTGATGTGATGTGTACTCCTAGGTATTTATAAGATGATGTCCTGGTAACGGCGACCGATTAAGTGCTATCAATAACTGTGTTTTTGCGGGAGAATGATAAGGATTGGCATTTATTTAGATTAAGAGGCATGTGTCATTTGTCACAACACGTTGAGATAGAGGTTAGATCCTGTTGAAGAGCGGTGATGGCGCTAGCGCCGTGGATGGGGCTGTAAATAACGCAGTCATCTGCGAACAAACGTAGTGTGGATTTTATGTTGATCGGCAAGTCATTGATGTTGATGAGGAATAAAAAAGGTGATAAGCCTGCACCTTGAGGTACGCCGTATGTTACGTCGGTAAAATCTGAGCGACAGTTATTAACACAGGTGAACTGCTTACGACCTTTAAGGAAGTGTTCTAGCAAGGAGAACAAAGTTTGGGGAATGCCGAGCGATGGCAACTTAAAAAGAAGATGATTATGGGAAAACAATCAAATGCTTTTGAAAAGTCGAGAAAGATAGCGTTGATCTGGACAAGGTTATCTAAATATTGCAGAATGTCGTGGGTGAATTCGGCGAGCTGGGTCTCACATGACAGCAGCCTCCGGCAGCCGTGTTGGTTCGCATAGAAAATGTTAATTGATTCTTGGTGGGTCATTAGATTTGAAAAAATAATTTGCTCAAGTAGTTTAAACGGTATACCAGTTAGGGAAATGGGACGATAGTTGTTACGGCACGGGCGGCCATCAGCTTTAAATATGGGTGTAATTTGAGCGTTTTTCCAATCGTCAGGGACAACCCCGGTATCTAAGGGTTGCGTAAAAACTAGGTGTAGTGACTGGCTAGACAATGAAATGGTATTTATTGTAGTTTACTATTAATTTGATCGCAGCCGGCAGATGCCGATATTTCATGTGAGGCAATAAGCTTAGATATACCATCAGGATTATTCCTGATTTTAGGCATTCCTGAGAGGGAGATTTCCGGAATGTCTTCATTAGCAGTAAAGTTAGCAGCGGAAAAAACTGACGTAAAGTAATTGTTGAGCGCGGTCGCACAGCCATCGCTTTCATTAGTTCTCCATCAGCATCTAGGAGTTGTACATGACGATCTTGTGGTTTATTAGTTAGCATGCACCAAAATTTATTTGGGTTAGACGGAAGGATTGATAGTTAAATCTTGTGAGTAAAACTTATCTTTAGCACTTGTCAGTTCTGTGGTATACTGTTGAGCGCACAAGCGATATTTTCCTCATACTAGGTGACTATTTTGAAGTTTTTCTGTTCGATACAGGCGCTTCTTTTTGCCAAGGAGAGACTTCAGGCGTTTGTTAAACCACTGATTCTTGGTATCGGATTTTATAAGTAGTGTTGGAATGTGCTTACTTTCCAAATGTACCAGATTGTCTTTGTACAAATTCCAGTCTGAGTTAGGTGTGCGATTTAGATAAGTGCAACGAACGTTGTCGAAGAATTTTGCAAGATCATTGTTAATAGCGTCAAAATCAGCCCTTTTGTAGTGTTTTATTAGTTTGCTGGTTGGTGATTTATTTTTTAAAGGCAGCGTCATGGTGATGTGAACAAGGTCCTGGTCGCTTAATCCAGGAAGGAGAGTAATAGATTTTACGTCGTCCGGGTGACTTGTCAGCAAACGATCTAAGATGTTGTCTCCTCTCGTTGGACTTGTAATCACTTGCTGAATGTCAAAGTCAAGGGTTAGTTCCAGGAAAAGTTTCTGTTCCTTTGCAGGTGACGAACTTATGTTGAATTCCAATGGCAGATTGGGATCAAGTTTTTCTGCTCGGTTTAGATCAGTCGTATTCCAATGGTAAAATGGGAGCGCTAGTTGTATGTTCCAATGACAGATCGGGATCAGGCGTAAATCCCGGATCGCTCCGTGGAGCAGCGATACTTGATCCGCCGAAATCGGCGGATTTGACCGGAACCTCGTGTGACGTGTTCTATTCCGCCGCGTCTGCTCCCTGTCGCGACCGGCAGCAGCCGCTTCGTTCCTGTCGTCGCTACGTGGTGAGCCGGGCGAGCCGGCACAGCCGAGCACTTTCCTGTCAACAGTGTACGGCAATGATCTTGCTTCGAGCCGTGCGGAACTAATTTTGCTTCATGTAAGTGACAGTTCCGACTCGGTCACTGAAAGCTCAGAGTCCAGCAGTAAATATTCGTCTGAAACCGACAGCGAGTGTGGAGCTGCCGGCCTGTATGCCTGCCGCCCGCGTCAGAAAAATGCGCTAATATTCTTTCAAGGGTAGACGTGCAGGCTAGTTGGTGAACCATGATACTTTAAAACAGCGCAAAAGACAGGGACACAGATAGAAAAGACACACACAGCGCTGACTTACAACTAAATTTATTCATGGAAAATACATGTATATATACATAAGGCAAGTTGCGCGAAGGCGGCAAACTGGTAAAATGCGCCAAAAAAATTTTGAAAAAAGCCTATTGACGTGTCGCGCGCTTTGCCAAGTACGCCCGTTCTTTTTCAGATAGCGGAAGAGAAGGGGTGCTGACGCAAAGGTCACCCAGAGCTGATATCCTTTGGGCCTCAATTATTTCCCTCGTGGTTCGGTCCTTGCTTCTTTTGAAAGACTTTCTGAACTTCTGTAACGATAAGCGGCTGAGTGCTATATCCATCGACATTAAGAACTTATATTATTCCCTCCCTAAGGATAAATTGTTAGAGTGCATTGTGGAGTGCATTGATCAACTTGGAGTGGTGGCTTTCCAGAATTCTGCAGGAATATCGGTTGGTGCTTTTTTAGAACTTTTAACTTTTTATCTAAATTCAACTTTCGCGAAGTGGGAAGATTGCTTTTATCTCCAAAAAGAAGGAATTTGCATTGGTTCCTGCATTGCTCCCATTCTTTGCGATTTACTTTTAGCCAAATATGACCGACTACTGCACGACAGTCTTGAAGGAACCAATGTTTTTAAAGTTTTTAGATTTGTAGATGACTTTTAAGGGATTTTTAACATCAGCTCTGGATTTTACGAGCATGATGTTTTTAATACACTCACCATTTTTTGTGAGGGTCTTAAACCACTAACTCTGACGCACGAACTTCCGGAAGATGGAACAATTCGCTTTTTAGATCTAAAGATTGTATTTACTGACAACCACGTGTGTTGGGCATATGAACCCCGATCTAACAAGCCACTGCTTCAATTCCAATCAGCGCATTCCAAACTGGTTAAGAGAGCTATTGTTAATTCATGTTTCAAGAACGCCCTGAAAAAATCTTGTGAGCACTTACAAGACTACAGTTTCGCTCGGAAGTCGTTTAGGCTAACGTCAGCAGGCTACCCGAAGCATCTACAGATATCTGTCGCAGAGGCCTTGCTCAAGCACGAACAAAAAGGCGAACATAGCCCCGACACAGTGTCATCAAGGAAGCAGAAAAAAACGGCAGTAATTCCCTATATGCATACATTCTCGCACAACTTAAAGAAGCTAGCGCAGCGTTCAGACGTTCGCGTAGCCTTTTCCGCCCCGTGTAAGCTCTCCATTCTTAGTCGCATGAGTTGTCCCGTGACAGCAATGGTTGCATGTAAAAAAATACCATCAAAACAGGTATGTAGATTGTACTGAAGGGATAGTTTAAGAACTTCCGCTATCTTGTGGAAAAATATACGTCGGACAAACAGGGCGTTGCCTCAACAACAGATTAAGGGCACATAAAAATGATTTGGCTGCCTCCAAAGACCGCAACCTGCCGCTTCACTGCTCTGAATGCACAAAAGAAAATCAGGATGTGTGTAAACCCATGTTTCATAGGTGCCGAACTTTCAAAAGAAGCAAGGACCGAACCACGAGGGAAATAATTGAGGCCCAAAGGATATCAGCTCTACGTGACCTTTGCGTCAGCACCCCTTCTCTTGCGCTATCTGAAAAAGAACGGGCGTACTTGGCAAAGCGCGCGACACGTCAATAGGTTTTTTTCAGATTTTTTTTGGCCCATTTTACCAGTTTGCCGCCTTCGCGCATATTGCCTTATGTATATATACATGTATTTTCCATGAATAAATTTAGTTGTAAGTCAGCGCTGTGTGTGTCTTTTCTATCTGTGTCCCTGTCTTTTGCGCTGTTTTAAGGTATCATAATATTCTTTGTTCGCGTTCATAACAAGCCCTGGAGTAGAGGAATGTAAAAAATGAATCATTTTTGAGGATCGTTGGCCAATACCGAGTTGCCGGTAGAAGTGATAACTGCGATACAAGCAAATTTCTTCCTGATGCCCAGTGCGGCTGCCTTGCTGTCTGCTAGCTCCGCTGTTGAAGGCGTCGCAGAAATCGATCATGTCTTTATTTTATTATGAGGCGAGGAACACAGTAAAACGGTGACGCGAGTAGCACCTTTACTACAGCGCTGGCCAGTTCCGAAGTGCCCTCAGCTGCGGCATCGATGAAAAACAGTTAGGCTTAGCGACGACTACGGCAGCCAGGGAGAAGGTGTAGCCAAGTTTCCATGTCGGCGTCTGTGACTTCAATGAAACTGTGAACCTGATGGCGTTAAGGCAGAACACTCTGTATATGAGTAAAAGCGATGTTGATGAGTGCTGATGAATGACGATTGCTTGGCGGAGTCGGTTCATGCAGCTCAGTAGAGTGTCACTTGGGTTGCTCTGAGGCCTGCTGTGTATTGTTCTTTGCTCCATTTATCTTTGCCACGGGCTTGGTGATCGTGTCTGCTTCTGTTATGGTATCAGAGGCATGGTCGTAGGTGTGGCATTTGTCGCCAATGATAAGTTTATCGTACCGAAGTTTGAAGATACACCCTCGGGGCTTAATGAATTGAACTAATTTGGAGCGAGCGACTCGAGTGGTGAATTCGAAGCCTTCTCGGAAAGCGTAAGGTGTTTCTTGCAATTTACGACCACATGCAAGCGCGCTTTCTTTTGCACCGCGCTTTCTTTTGCCTTGAAGTGATTCGTGTTAACTATTATTGGCCGCTTTTTTGTTTCGTTGAGAGTTGACCAATGCGTTGGGCGCGTTCAATTGCGTTTGGGTCTAGATTCAAATCCAGTTTTTCTTTGCACAGCGCAATAAAATTTCCTCCGATTCAGCCCACGATTCTTTGTCGCTGTCCTCTAAGCCGAAAAAGAGCAGGTTGTTTCGGCGCATTGGCGGCCTTTCGTTCAGCGATGTCCTGCCTAATCTGGATAGTCTCTACCTGTTTTGATGGTCATAAAGTTTTATGTTTCTCTAATTTGAACACTGCTACTCGGTTGGAAAGTGCAGTCAGTTGTGTTTCATGGCTGATTTGGGTTGTTTTCAGAAGATCAAAGTCGGTACGTATTGCTGCATGGTATTCTTCTAGCCGCTTGAGAGCATCTAAAACATCGGAAAGGTTGGTTAGTCCGGGGCCAGGATTAGGTTCAACAGCTCCCAAGACCATTAGCTCAGATAGCAAATCAAAGGCAAGTATGTCACATAACACACGGAGCACAGTGCGCCATTTCAAGTCGTAGGGGCACGACAGCGCGAAAAGACAACGATCGATACTGCGAGTCTCCTTAGCGCAGTCTAAGTAACTAACCTGGAAGGCCAATACCAGGGTAAACATCGTGCAGGAGTCGGTGTCGTGCCCACTGATCTGACGTTGCGCCGCAGATTAAATACTGTGGCCTCTGGCATTATGACTGATGACGTAGTCGAAGGCGGTGGTTTCCAGGCGAAGGTGTCGTGCAGCGCCAAATATGGTCCGGTTGATACTACAGATGACTGTTCAGCCATCCACGAAGCTGAAGAATCCGGATAGAGCAGTGTAGGTGAGAGGCAGGGGTCCAGGCCACGGCTGTGCTCTTTCTACGTTGTAGCGTGTGGTGTCGGTGTGGTGCGAGTGTTTGCTCCCTAGCTGTGCAAGCCGTTAGGCTACTGCGCGCTGTAGGTTGCCAGTGATGTCGAGGTTCCTTTTTTCTGTAACGCTTCGCAGCAATATGGTAAACGGCGAGACTTCCCTGGTATATTCTAGGTTGAATGGCTATCTGTTCTTCCTGCACACCGCGATGTTGTGTGCGAAAACGTATGGCAGGATGACGCCCCGTGTATTGTGCTCTGCGTCCACGCACAGTCGCGGACAGAATAAAGCGCATCACGCTTCCGCGTTCAAACTTTTGCGCAACGTCGCGTAAACGAGTAGTGTGATTTGCTGCATTTATGTTCCAGGGAAAAAGTAACTACTGCATGCATATACAACAAACATTTTAGGTTTGAGTAGGTGGCACGTCAGAAGACTGTCCGTCGAAGCGTGGGAGCCAATCTACACGGTAGTAAAATCGGCAATAGTCTTCAAAGGCGTTCCATGAGGCCGTAGTTCTGCGGGTACGTGGCACGCAGCCGTCCTCCGATGTCCATTATGAGCCCTTCTGGCGCTCCGTGCCTTAGTATGAATGTGTTCAACGAAACATTATGCAACTTCTGGTGGCTGTTCTTTGGCACAGCTAATTGCTTAAGGTGTAACAAGTCTTGTTGTCGGCGGCCGATATTATCCAGTTGCGTCCAGACGACGACGTAGGTTAGAGGCGGAGGAGGTTGACACCGATCTGCTCGAATAGCCTTCTTGCTTGTGGAATTGACTTCAGAAGCCTTGCTGGCTTGGTCGTTGCTGTCTTTAGCCGCCTACAGTCTGAGCAGGTTTTTGCCGTGCGACGTCAGGTGATAGCCGTGGCCTGTAATATTCGCCTCAGATGTGCCGTGTGTCCCGGTAGATCCCAGGTGCCCAGCTGTCGCTTCCTGGTGTAAAACCTCAACAATATCTTCTCTCAGGCTCTTATGAACGACGAGAAGGTAAGAAGCTAGGCTTCACAATAAAACGTAGCGGTCAAATGTTTATAGGAATCTCCAAAGGTGAATAGATTTGCGATAACGGAGTAAATAGTCACTGACATCACCCCAAGCGTGGAATACAGCTGCAGACGGAATCTATACTGCTTCCACAGAAACTTAATAGTTAAATAAAAAAATGTCAGCGGCTTAGCTCATCAAGGCCACGATGTACGTAGCGAAAGCAGTTTCATCTAGTGACATTTCGGTAGCGACACGCCGTCGTTGTCGCTGACCTGCTTGGCGGCGTCTCTTCGCGAGACGTTCCTCTAGTTCTTCGGGCGTCTCGGCCGCCCGTCTAGCCTTGCTCGGCTCGTTTTTACGCTGTCGTCCGACCTTGTGCCATGCGACAACTTTTGGGCCGGAAGGGTCAATTTCATGCAGCCTGTACTACTTCCGTGACGAGCACGCGCGCTTTCCTTCTTCCAGGATGCGCCTCTGAGGAGCGAGCTCATTGCTTCCGGCTTATATCCCAGTTGCATGGTGGGTGCTACTCAGCGCATGCGTAGTGAGGTGCAGCGGCTGCGGCGCCGTGGTTGCCATGGAAACGGCGGATGCGCAGTAGGGCCTTTTTGCCCGGCTCCAAGACATGCGCTTTTGCTAGCCTAGTGTAGATTTCCGTTCGAAATTTGTCCTAGGCCGAAGATCAAGCGCGGGTCCACCGCTTCACAAGCGCAGTCATTCCTAACAACTGAGATAACCAGGACAGCGAGCTGATGTAATTTCTTATTACAACTTTACTCTACCTTGGGAGATTCTTCTAAACATTCGACCAACGCTGTTCCCCCTTCGAGCTATTGATCATTTCGGTCTCACCTTACCATCGGCTAGTGGTCCAGGTAAGCTCAGTCGGTAGAGCAACTGCTCTGCTGAAGAGGTTGTCCCGGTTCGAACCCAGGACCACAAAGAATTTTTTTAAGTACGAAGTTTCTGTGGAATCTGTATGCTTTTCTTTGTAGCCGTATGGCTGCTCGTATATGGAAGCCAATCAGTAATTACTACCTTCTTAATGATAAGTAGTCTTCACAACACTTAAGTTCTCCGCGACGGTGCCACAACCTACTCTTGAACGCTGCAAGGGTGAGGAGCCCTTGCCTTTCATGACCTCGACGAGGCGCAACAACTTCAGCTGTGAGCTTTGGTACAGCCCCAAAGTATTTCTCCTGTAGCTCCAAAGAAGGCGTTGTCATCGTCGTTTTTCGGAGGAGCATTGAAAGCGGCTCGCGTTATGCAGTCAGTCCCGGAGCGTTTTCGTGCAGAATTCTAAACTCCAGACGCGTCAAACTCTTGGTGTAGTAAGCTAACACGAGCGTGGGTGCCCCAGGGCGGCTACAAGTTGCCAAGCCATCATAAGGCGTGATGGTCGTAGCCAAACATGAATCGCATTCCTTAGAGGCATACCCGGAATTTCCATGAAGCCCAGATGATCGAGACACTCTTTTTCTTTAGTTTAACTCTCAGCCTCTGCCATTCATAGTGAGCGACTCGCTTAGGCGAATGCTTGCTTTACTTCGCTCTCTCTTTGGACGAGCACGGCGGTGAATTACGCTTTGTTTGCGTCAATGTCGATTTCGGCTTCGGCCTCTTCATCAAAGGACTGGTAGTGTTTTCAATCCTAGTTGAAGTTTCTAGAAGGTTTCTATTTGTGGTGTTCCCCGTCCTAAATGCACATCCACATTTCTCAACTCAGTCAGGGGCTCTGGAACGCGTGCGAAAAACTATACAAAGTGGCGATAATAGGCGCAACTTCCCAAAAATCTTCGGCTTGATTTCTTGTCGGATGGCTGCGGGACGTGTGCAGTAGTGTCTGCCTTCCCTAGGCAGGGCCGCCGTCCTCTCTTGGTGACTACTTCCAGGAGAAGTAACAGCTCCTAATAGACGAAGTGGCACTTTTCGAGCTTCAGCGTGAGCCCAAAAGACTAAATTGCTGCATGGACTTTTTTCAGCCTCTTTAATCGTTCTCTGAAGCCCGTCGAGTCGACTATAATATTGTTCTCTGAAGCCCGTCGAGTAGACTATAATATCATTCAAGTAAACGAGAAAGCTATGCCACTTGAGACCTGCTTCGTGACCCGATCAAAAGTTGCAGGGCCAAAGCAAAGTCAAAATGGCATTACCTTGAACTGAAAGACACCGCAATACTAGCTAAAGGTAGTAGTCTCTCGATTACGTTCGTCGGTTTCCATCGGTCATTAATGAGGTCTTGAGAAGCATCAACGGAAAATACTTGGCGCCGCAGAGTCGGTCCAGGGTGCCGTCTATGCATATGAAGGAGCGCAGATACTTCTTTGTTATGTTGTTGAAGCCATTGTAACCTGCCAAGAACTAAGGCGTAATACCTTATTTGTTTACCGACCAACTGGAGATGCTTCGCGGCTCCCTGGCGGTTGCATGCAATAAATGTCCTGGCTTCACCTTGTATTTCACTGCACTACACATGTGTTGGCCCTTTCGAGCCTAGAAGTAAGAAGCTTTCGCTTTCATACAGCTTATCACATTCAAAACTTCTAAAACGGGACATCGTTCCATCTTGTTTTAACAAAGCCGCAAAGCAATCTTGACACAAAGAACTGTCAGCACTTTTTCCAGTCACGTTTAGAGCTTTGTTGCTGCTGGACACTTTGTTCACATCCTAACATCAGTAGCGGAGGTTATATCAAAGAAGTTGAAAGTTGGCGCAACCGTCAACCAAAGTAGCCGAGAAAATAATGTCAGTATTAGTTTCATCCATGGTCTGGCCCATAATTTGATAACACAAGACAAAAGAGCTAGGACAAGTGCTTTTTAACCTCTTGTGAGATTTAGCGGCGTGTTCGCGCGTGTAAATTAACCTGAAAAAAAGGAGCTCTAGCTGTTTGCTTCTCTACGATAAGGTATCAGAAAAAGTACGTGCATTGCAAATATAGATTGGACTATTCAATTTATTTATTCATGGTGGCTGCCATTTCGGCAACATTAATTTCTGTGAACGAGAGCCATGGTAACCACAACAGCGTCAAGAATGCCATTCGCAGCATTTGTATTCGCTCCCGGGGTTGTTCTTGCCAAGCATAGGATGAGAGCAGTCGAATTGCTGCCAAAATCAAGTATCAACTTAGTCGAGAAATTATTGAGGCATATGAGATTACAAGGCTTGATGCGACGCGTGTAAGTACCCCATCTCTTGCTATCTCTAAGAGCACGTGTATTTCCCTTTTTAGATTCGTTGTATTGAAGAAACATTGCTTCCTCAGAGCGATCTCCCTCTCGGTGCTGAATGCTCTTTGTTTATTAGGCGATCCTGGTGTATATAAGCAATGGAAACCTGTAAAAATTCAAGGGCACTTTGACTGTTTAAAGCGCATAGAGGCGAAAATGTTTTCCGCACCACTTTGGCTGCCCCTGTGGCACTGGTGAAGACCGCACTGGATGACGTCGAACATAATTAATGAATAATTACTAAGTAATGAAAAATTATTAATTAATCGGTATTTACTGATTAATGACTAAATACTAAATAACTGTAAATTGTTGCCGCTTAAGCTTCGCCTTTAGGAGTGGAACGCGAATGCGTGTTGAAGCGCTACCAGGAAGTCCACGGAACGGCACCACCCGTTCAGCGCGATGCCTTGCCCTTTGAACGCCACGCTTTTTGAGGAAAGGCAATGGCGCAGTAATTCTCTGTCATCTCGATGGACACCTCGGTGGAGGGAGGAAGTGGGACTGAAAGAAGAAAGATAACGAGGGTCCGTAATGAATAAAATCAAAATGATTATGTCATCAGAAGAACTCACTTCCGGCAATACTGAAAGTACTAAATTACAGTACATTTGTACTGCCACATGTAACTTATAGTCTGATGGTCCTGGAGGTGAAGACCCCAAAATGAAATGAAAATCCTACTGGTTCAAAAACAACCAACGTCATGAAAATTTTGCAGTTATTTTAATACAGATTAATTTCTCTGAAAAAAGTCTGTTTCAGCTAATAATGAATTTATTTTATCGGATTTCAACCTGACTCCCTCTATTTCAGCCTACAATATAAGGCGCGCAATCACATCGTCCACACCTTTCTGCCGCACTAATTATCGAAAGCAGTCAGTGACATATAATTTAGCACACTAATTAAAACTTTTCGAAATAACGACATCACACTCGAAGAGGCTTCAAGGCGCGAATTAAGAACAGTAATTCATATTTTTATGCGAAGCATATTACTAGAGCTACACTACAGCCCGTCGAGCGCGGCGGTGGAGCTACCATTGACCTTTAGCGTGACCACGTGACACCACGTGACACCACGTGACAACATGACGTCACAGCAGAGGAGAGATGGGCTGCCGGCTCGCGCGGTCGGCCGCGGCGGTGGAGGCTCCACATCAGAGGCGCTGCAGCTGACCACGTGACGCTACAGCAGCGGTATAAAGCTGAGCTTGCCTCGATCTGCACGTGGCAGCGGTGGTGGCTTGGCTAGAGCCAGTAGCAGGCCCGTGCAATTTCCTCTTCATCCTTCTCTCAGTCACAACAACAACAACAACTCCGGGCACTTACGAGGCGGCCAGGTGTTGGGATGCCGCCTAGAAGCAGAGCTGATTTGAACGAGAAGCGAAAGCTTCAGCGTGCCACAGAGACCGATGATCCCGTATATAGCTGCCACGGCAGTCCTTGCTACACTTCTAGTGGTTGTATTAAAATGACCAAGTATTCAACCAAGGAAAGCCATGTATTACCAAGCCTAGCCATCAATATGCTTCGCATCTGACTAGGCTTAACCTTAGCTAAGCCTCAGCCATTTTTTTAATCTGCATAGAAATGGCACCACGAAATAAAGAATGTGTGCTGTCTGAAACGATTCAGGGAGGCGCTTTGTTTACCTAAAGTGCGCTGAGTCGGAAGCCATTTAAGCGCGGTGCTGCTGCTTGTGTCACTAATGTGTGGTTAAGATGTTAAGCTTCGCCTCTAAGTGTGGAACGCGACAGCGTCTTGCAACGCTGCCAGGGAGTCCACAGAATGCCATCGCCCGTTCGGCTCTACGCCTTGCTCGTCCGTAAATTGGTTTTTGAGGAAAGGAACTTATCTGTCTCGCATATATGTGTGGACACCTGAACCTCGCCGTAATGGGAAGGGAGGAAGGTGGGAGTGAACGAAGACAACGTATTTACTAGACGCGTCTTTGTTCATTCCACACCATCGAGCTGGCATGGTGGAGTGGTAGCGTGCTCGTCTCGCACTCCGGAGGCCCTGGTTCTATTCCCCAACTCGACCATTTTCCTACTCGGTGTAATTTAATTATCTGGTCTAACTACAAAGGTTAATTAGGCTACTTGGTTAACTAAGCAATTAACTAACCTCAGTCCCACTTACCTGAAGCATCACTATACCATCCCTTTAATTGGTCGCACGGTTACTGGCCAAAGTACAACTGGCACGTTTCAAATGCGCGCACTGGGACGTCATGACAAAAGTTTCCCTACGAATTTCTTCCTTTGCGCTAGATTGTTACATTTCTGTCGGCAACTCCAGCTTTCAACGATGAGGCATTAAATAATACTTTTTGTATCAATACTTTTAATACTTTTGTTTAGTTTTTGTTAATACTTTTTGTTTCACTTGCAGAGTATGCGTGCTGATTGCAAATGAATTTCTGAATAGTGAAGTGTGCCCATCACAATTTTATGCAATGATAGCCCAGCAGGAATTTTATACCACTATTAGATGTAGATATTTTGTTGCTCTATTTCTTTTCTTTTGTAAGTGCGCTCTCCCACTGCTCTTGTGATCAGCTGCTGGGGCTATACGCCCCAGTGGAGGGCCCAGGGTGACTTTGAAGGTGCATCAACACACCGTTTTGCCCAGTGTCCTCTGTCCTTTGTTACATATGTAACTTTGAGGAAGTTAATGTGACAGCGTGAGCGCCTAGCGAGCCGCTGACGTGTCATCCCGTGCTGCTGATAAGCTGCGCACGGCACGCTATCGGCGCACTATAAGAACACGATGCTCTTGGCAATAAACGCTTTCTTCTTCTGGACCTTCCTCGATGCTGGTCGTAGTTATTTCACTGGCGACGAGGATGGGATGCGTCGGGACTGGCCTGCCAAGCGTGTCTGGGCAAGATAGGACGACGCACATCGGAAGCCACTAACGCGGACTGCAAGCAGCTGACAACGGATCCTACGCGCCAAGCAAGGCATCGACACGATAAGTAACTACACCGAAGCGTTGTTACGTTTACGTTTACGTTGTTACGTTTGTGCACCGAAGCGATGTCCCGTCTTGGCAGAATCGATGAGTACGACCCCAAGGTACAGAACTTTGATTCCTACTTGGAACGGTTTGAACATTTCGTCAGCGCCAATGAGGTCCCGGAAGCAAAGAAACTGTCAGTGTTTCTAACAGTACTTGGCGCAGAGGCGTATGAAGTCCTCAAGAACCTGGTAGTACCAGCACTTCCCGGTGAAAAGAATTTCGCTGAAATCAAGATTCTGCTGAAGAATCACTACAGCCCGCAAACATCAGTCATTGCTGAAAGGTGCAGGTTTAACCGCCGACTTCAACTGGAGCAAGAGAGCGTAGAAGATTTCGTTCTGGAGTTAAAACACCTTGCTCGGAAGTGCAATTTCGGAGACTTTCTGCAGGATGCCTTGCGAGACAGACTGGTAGCAGGCATTCGCAATGAGGAAACTCAAAGAGCTCTGTTCACCACGGAAGGCTTAACATTTCAAGGCGCATGCAAAATTGCGCTGGATAGGGAGTTGGCCACACAGAAGGCCGCGCTATTGCAACAAAGAGGTCGCAGTGAGGCACTCAACGCTGTGGGAACGCACGAGAGGTGCGACCGAAAGACAAAAGACTCAGCGCGAGGAAAAAGTCAAAAACAGAAGTGTAGCCGCTGTGGCAAGGCGCATGCTTCAGACAGCTGTTGGTACAAGAGGTACAAGTGCAGACGGTGCTCGAAAGTGGGTCATCTTCAAAATATGAGCCAGGCAAGCCGTGAAGAACTAAAAGCGCATCTAGTATCCGAGTCTTCGGAAGAGGAGCCCACGTTATACAGTTGCGACGCTACGCCTTCTGTGAAGAGCTATGTTGTGTCTGTGAACGTTGAAGGCCATGACCTGCCAATGCAGGTTGACACGGGTGCTGCTGTGACTGTTGTGCCGGAAAGCGTGTACGTCGCTAAGTTGTCGCATGTCAAGTGTGAGCCAAAGAAATTGGTGCTCAAAACTTATACAGGTGAAAAAATCCATGTGATCGGTAAATGCAATGTCACTGCCCGCTATGAAGGTCAGTGCGCCGTGTTACCTATTGTTGTTGTGCGTGAGGGTGAGCGCAATCTGCCGATACTTTTAGGCAGGAGCTGGCTTGAGAAGTTGCAGCTTAACTGAAAATCTCTTTTCGCCTTGAGCATTGACGACAGGGTGTTGAAGTTGCATTCCAAGTTCCCTCTTGTATTTTCTTGCACTTTGGAAGCGATTAGGAACTATGAGGCAAAATTGGTTCTGCAGCCAAAGTGCACTCCTGTTTTGCAAGTCCCTGCCAGTACCCTTTGCGTTGCGAGAAGCGGTAGAAAAAGAACTGTCTGACCTTGAAAAGAAGTTTGTAATCGAGCGAGTAACGCAGAGTGATTGGGCAACTCCCCTCGTAGTGGTTCCAAAGAAGGAAGGTGACAAACTAAGGTTGTGTGGCGACTTCAAAATCAAGCTCAATCCGGTCCTAAAAACGGATTGAGCTAAGAACGGATCCGTAGCCCCTACCTGAAGATTTGTCCACAGCCGTTTGTGAGGGAAAAGTGTTTTGCGTACTTGACTTATCATCGGCATACCAGCAGGTAATGCTAAGCCCGGAATCCAAAGCAATTGTTACAGTAAACGCGCACCGGGGGCTCTATCGGCACAACAGACTCCATCGGCACAACAGACTCCCCTATGGTATAGCGAGTGCCCCGGCTTTGTTCCAATCCTTAATGGATAAAGTCTTGATGGGCATTAAGAATGTAGGTTGCTACATTGACGATGTAATTGTAGCTGGCCAGGACATAGATGAGTGCGAAAAAACATTTGAGCTAGTTTTGCAGCGATTGAACGAATACAACATTACTGTAAAGGCAGAGAAATGCAAGTTTTTTCTAAGCTCAGTGTGTTACCTCGGGCACAAGATAAGCTCTGAGGGGATACATCCCACCGAAGGCAAAGTGGAAGCAATCGCCCATGCTCCTAAACCTGCGAATGTTAGTGAGCTGAAAGCTTATGTAGGGCTACTGAACTACTATGGCAAATTTTCTAAAGAACCTAGCGTCTGTAGCAGAGCCATTGTACAAGCTACTTCGAAAGGGAGATCGTTTGGTTTGACGAAGAAATGTAGCGAAGCGTTTGAGGCCACGAAACAGCTCCTTATCACCAGCCGAGCGCTCACGTACTACGATGCACGCAAACCGCTGGGGTTCCAATGTGATACATCAGCTTATGGTGTTGGAGCGGTCATTTTTCATGTGTTTCCCAACGGCAAAGAGCGTCCAATTGCATTTGTTTCGCGTACCTTAACACCTGCAGAAAAGAACTATGCGCAGTGTGAAAGAGAGGCTCTAGCTCTTATTTTTGGTTTGCAGAAATTCCACAAGTTCTTGTATAGCAGGAAATTTGACTTGTACACGGACCATCAGCCACTATTGGAAATTTTGGGTCACAACAAAGCCACGCCGTCATTAGCAGCTGCCAGACTACAAAGGTGGTCTTTAATTATGTCTGCTTACCAGTTCACTCTGAAATACCGCAAGGGAACTGAAATTGAGGTGGCTGATGCTCTGTCAAGATTACCTACTTGTGGTTCGGCTAAAGCAGAAACTGCTGAATGCCTGTCTGTTTTCGAATGCACCCCGCTCACAGTGCGAGACGTGTCAAAGGAGGCTGCACGAGACGGCACCCTTAGCAAAGTACTCGAGTATGTTCGATCGGGTTGGCCAGCAAATGTCGTGGACGAATTGCAACCTTATTACGTCCGTCGCCTGGAACTCTCCGTCGAACAAAATTGCCTCACATGGGGGACGAGAGTAGATATACCTGAGAATCTGAGGCCCGCAGTGCTATCCTTGCTTCATGAAGACCATCCTGGCTCTAGTCGAATGAAAATGTTAGCAAGAAGTTTTGTGTGGTGGCCCAACATGGACAAGGCTATTGAGGAGTACGTAAGGAAGTGCAGAGTGTGTCAACTCGTACTACCGGCAGCTCAGCCTATACCTCTCCAGCTGTGGCCGTACCCATCAATGTGTTGGCAAAGAGTACATGTTGACTATGCGCAACAAGGTAACCACAACTTTCTTGTCTTGGTGGACGCATACTCCAAATGGGTTGAAGTTTGGTCTATGACGTCAACTACCACTTCTCAGACTATTAGTAAGCTTCGCAGCCTCTTCGCAGCGTATGGGTTTCGAGAGGAGATTGGCAGTGATAACGGCCCACAGTTTGTGTCGCAGGAGTTCGCAGCATTCTTGTCTCGTAACAGTATCAGAGATACCAAGACTCCGCCATATCACGCAATCTCCAACGGAGCAGCCGAGCGCCTAGTCCAGACAACCAAGAAGGCGCTTTTAAAGCAAGTGTTGTCCCTGGCTGAACATGGAAAGCAACAACCCTTGCAGGAAGGATTAGACAGTTTTTTGATGTCGTACAGGAATACCGCTCATTCTCTAACTGGGAAGACCCCAGCCGAGCTGTTTCTGAGGCGACAGCCGCAGTTAAATTGTCGTTTCTCAAACCGAGTTTTGTACAAGAAATGACTGATAAGCAACGGTGCATTAAGCAACAAAGTGACAAAGACACGGGCTGTAAACGTGCTTTCGCCGTGGGAGAAAGGGTGTTTGTGAAGTTCGTGCGTGGTGAGGACACCTCTTGGGACGATGGTACAGTGGTACAAGTTGTGAGCCCAGTGACTTATCTCGTGCGCGTGTCGGGTCAAGTTCGATTTGTGCACGCCGATCACCTCCGCCCTTCTTTTGCACGACCAGCCTCGCTATCGCAGCAGGCATCCCTACCAAGTGAGCAGCCTCGGGAGTCGTCGGCAGGGCCCACAGTTGAGACCACGTGCCCCGAGCAGACATCGTCGGCCGGCACCAATGCGCCCGCCTCGCCACCTTCTCCGGCAGCCGACGCGACTGTGCCACCCGACGCTTCAGGTGATTCGCGAGAGCCTTCGCTGCCAGCCAACGACGACGCTGTGGTACCTCCACGCCGTAGCCAGCGTATGCGCCGGCCCCCGGATTGGTTCCAACCATCAGACTTCAAGAAATGACTTAGTGTTCTCTAAGGGGAGAGGAGATGTGATAGCGTGAGCGCCTAGCGAGCCGCT